>NC_057863.1:10700969-10895969 GCF_019393635.1 Dromiciops gliroides | reverse complement strand
CCCCCAGGGCCCCCCTCCCCATCCCCCTCCTCTGGGGCCCCTGACTTGGGCCCTTTGTCGGGTCCGTGTTCCTCCACTGCTTTTGTGGTGGCTGCTACGCCGCACAGGGTCCTCCCCCTCGACAAGGGGAATGAAGCTGACTTAAAACAGCTTCTGATTTGCCGGGTCATTTTAGCTTTGGGTTCTTTGAAGACAGTGCCCGAGAGAAGTGTCTATGAAGGAAGAAGACAGAAGACAAAGGGGGAGCCTGGCTGGAAACAGGCGGTGGTTATTTGGAGAGCACAGACAGGGTGGGCGGGCTGAATTGCGCTGGTGACAGCCGGGTGGGTGCAGCCGGCTTGAAAGCAAGCTGGAACAACAGGACGGGTCCCACTCTCTGCCTGCCTTGGGAACAGTGATAGGAGCAGTGTTAGGCAGGCAGGCAGATGGACAGAGGACGGACGGATGGATGGATGGACAGATGGATGGATGGATGGATGGATGGATGGATGGATGGATGACTGTAGGGAAGAACACCCTTTAGCGGGTGGGACTCTTGTCCCAGGGCCGGTGGCTGAGTGAGCAGTTGGACCCTCTCTCTTCTGGCTGAAGGACAGAAAGGGGTTTCTCAGTCAAGAAAGGAAAAGCTGTTACCAGAGACTGTAGACGCGCAAGACAAGCCAAAACAACAGGGCGGGGGCAGGGAATGACAAGGGCACCGTCTCATCGCTGGGATTCCCATTTCTGGAGTTGAGGGAAGGTGCTCAGGTACCCGCTGCTCTGGCGGAGATGGCAAGGGGAAAGGGGAATTGGGCGGAGAAGTAGGGCCCAGGTGGAGCTCAGTTCAGTGGAAGAGGTGCCTCCCAGGCCCACAGGAGGACTGGGGAGCCCAACGTCGAAGGGAGTGAGTTCAGGCGCTGGGGTGTCAGAGGCCTGTGGATGTGGGCATGAAGTAGATCAGCTGGGGTAGAACCATGCAGGGGAAGGAGTCCTTGGGGCAGGGGAGGCCTCAGTGGAGCTGGGGCTGGGAAACAATGGAATAGAGGTGCTGAGTCACTCCCAAGGAGGGTGAGACCAAAGATGGCTGGTGCCCCAATCAAGAAGCCTGAAGAGGCCCGAGTGGCCAGGGAAGAGCAGAACCAAGGGAGACGGGAGCCGGAGCAGGCAAGAGAAGGAGAGCGTGGGCGGGGGCGGGGGGCAGAAAGCCCCAGAACAAGACCAGGGAGGAGTGTGACAATGTCCAACCACAACTGGGTGCTCCAGGCAGCGCCATTTTGGTCAAGTGGCGAGAGTGGGCAGGGGTGGACGGGGCTGAGGAGGGGGCCAGTGGTGAAAAAGACAGTCCATGGAAAAGTTCTTTCTAACGACTCGATAGCGTTAGACAGCACGCTCCGTGGGTGTTTGCAGGTGGCAGAGGACCCAGGAGGGAAGGAGAGAAATCAAGAGTGACCCCTGGGGAGGCAGCAGGGCCTCCGGAGCAGGCTGGCCTCCTCGGGGAGAAGCACAGGGAGGCCAGATGGGAGGATGGGAGGGACCCTGGGGGTGCATGGTGGGCCCACTGTTTTTTCCTGGATACACCATTCATTTCATCTTTTAGAGTCTCGGGTTCTCCATCAATAAAACAGAGACGAGGGGGCAGCTAGGTGGCACAGTGGATAGAGCACCGGCCCTGGATTCAGGAGGACCTGAGTTCAAATCCGGCCTCAGACACTTAACACTAGCTATGTGACCCTGGGCAAGTCACTTAACCCCAATTGCCTCACCAAAAATAAAACAAACAAACAAACAAACAAACAAAAAATAAAACAGAGACATTCACATTCACATTTCTCTGTATGGAGAAAACCAAAGGCGAGAAAGAGGCATCATTTCTAACTACAAATGAGATGTCCATGGGACTGTCTGAGCTGTGACCTCGGCTGCTTCTGTGCCACTGTCTGTGTGACCCCTTCCGGACGCAGAACAAAAGTGGGAGGCACCTGCAATGAGGAGGACACTGGCCCTGTGGGGAAGGGCCCAAAGAAATGGAGAGAACGACCCTTTACTGGCCAAACATGGAGCTGGGCCAATGACCCAAGGGGACGGCTAAGGAATCTCAGAGAGCTTGTCAGAGATGAACCCCATGGCCGGTGGTTCTGGGGCCAGGTCCATACCGAGAGCCGGGGGGACACAGGCCCAAAGGCAAGAACAGAACGACCTCGTGGTCTGACCGGAATCCGGGAAGGCAGGGACGGCGAGGGAGCGCTGCAGACCCGCCCGGTCCACACCACTCCCTGGCTCCTGCGGCTTCCCAGGGGACTCCCACAGAGCAGAGCCTCATCCCAGAAGCAGCAGTGCTCCCTCTGCGGCTCTGCCTTGAAGAGCCCAGGAGAGAATGCCTTGTATGGGCTCGGTCACCGGGGCCTGCCCCCCCCAGACACCCACAGAAATGCTGAGCTCGGCTGAGTCACTGGGAGCGAGCCTGCTGGGGCTGCCCCTCTTCTCACAGGGAGGCAGGGCTGTTTATTCTTCCTGTCACTCCCAGAAGCCATGGGAGGTAGAAATGGAGAGCAGGCCCCAAAGGAGAGGTCCTAGCCAGCAGGGAGGCCCCCTTCACGGCAGAGGCGACCTGCCGCTCCGCTCAGCTCCCTCTGACAAAGAGGCGGGACGCAGAGGATGCGAAAAGACAAAGCTGTTGACATGAGGTGTTCTAGCAAGTGAAGATGACGGATCTGGGAGAGCCCGATAGAATTCCTCATGTTCCCCCGGGAGCTTTATAGGAACTTACAAACAAAGGGGCCGCCACCCTGTCTGTGGTCCCATCCACACATCGCACCTTAGGGAAGAAGCCCGGAGCCTTGGCCGCGGGCTGGCTTTCAGACGCCTTCCACATCCCAGCACAGTCACAAACTCAAGGTCTCTAGCATCTCCATCGTCCTGGGGACTCTTGGGAGCATGAGAGCCCCAGGCTCCAGGAAGCACTCTGGGCCGTCTAGAGCCATGGAGGCCCCATGGTTGTCTCAGGCCCGGCCCAGCGGCTCTTCTACACTGGCTGCCACGACTGGGTGGGTCACAACCTCAGTCCCTGCAGAGAGTGTCTACACTAATGCTATCACTCCTCAAAATGTGCAAGTCCTAAAGATGGCACCTGCTCTCCAGAGACTGGGGGCCAAATCGACTCTGCCCAGATAGCACTGGTCGTTTGGAAATTAAGTGGAAAACATATATTAAGACTTTCAGGGAGGGGATGGTCCTGGAATGGGAAAGAGAAGAGGAAGGTCATCACCGCCGAAGTGGCCTCACTCCACCTCCCTTCTGAGCTGGGCGAAGTCTCCAAGCAAATCTTTTTTTTTTTTTTTTTTTTTGCGGGGCAGTGGGGGTTAAGTGACTTGCCCAAGGTCACACAATAAGTGTCAAGTTTCAGACTGAATTTGAACTCAGGTCCTCCTGAATCCAGAGCCGGTGCTCTATCCACTGCGCCCCCAGCTGCCCCCATCCAAGTAAATCTTGATAAAACATGACTCCTGTTTCTGGGCACTCATGCAGCCCTGGCTGCTGCCTGTTTGTAACAGCTCAGTAACTGTTAATGTCAGATATATTCAGAATCTTGGGGCAGGTTTGGTGTGAGGACAGAGAGAACCTCCTGGAGGAGAAGAGAAGGAACGTTACCCCTGGTATACAGAAAGAGGAGGCCCCAGCTCTGAGCCAAGGCTTAGGAAGGTGACCGCCTCTGGCCCAGTGCAGTGTGGGGGGGTGCAGTGCCAGAAAGGCTTCCCCAAAGGGACAGGTGGGCTCTCACCTGCTCCACGCGGGGCTCAGCAGCAAAGGAGATCCGGGCGATCGAGTGAGACGCTATACACAGCTCCTGCCCATTCACTTCACCCTCCTCCACTTCAACGATACCTAAAAGAACAAGAAGTCCCCTCCTTTAGTCTGGCACAGGAGTCTCTTGGCATGGCTGCCCTGCCTCGACTGTAGGCAATCCAAGCTGGGCACTCGACCGGCCTGTGCACACCCACTAAAGCTTGAGCTGTGGAGCCACCCACTTTCCCTCCTTTTCTGATACTGATATTCACGCCTTAGGTCAGTCACCCAGAGTCCATCCTCCATCCCACGCCCTGATGGCTGGTGACAGGTGGGTACAGGGGAAGGTGGTGGGGCAGACACTGCTTGGAGACGTTACCCTGAACAAGTCACTTTGTGTCTTGGGCAGTGAATGGGCAGGGTGGGCCCGGGAGCCTCCCCCAGATGTTTCCACGTAAGCATCACGGGGGCTGCACCCCTCCTTCCAGTTCTCCCTGAGGGTGCTAGGTTAGGCAGGAATGCTAGAAGGTTCGTGACTCTGTCCAACCGTTTGCCCCAGGCCTGCACACCCCGATAGGGCCTGTTCTTTACCCTCCTGAGCCTGAAGCTCCTGCCTGACCTGAGGGAAAGGGGCTACACCAGAACACGGCCCACTGGGTTCATTTCTGAGATTCTTTTGGCTGGGATGAGCGTTTCAGGCTAACCTGATCAATGATCAAAACTGCTCCAGGAAGCAGTTTTCTACCATCGGCAGAACGGGGAGATGCTGACCGAGGCACGGCCCTTTCCCTCCCGGGGATGTGGCCTGCAGACACGGTCACCCTCAGCCCCCTCCCAGAGGCATGAGAGAAGCTGCTGCCAGAGACTGCGCTGCCTGAAGTCTCTGCAGTCTGTTCCTGGGGACCCCCCACCCCCACCCCAATATACTGGAGGAGGGGAAGGGATTCCCTGAACACCGTCTGCCTGGAGGGCCCCACGGCTGAGCACCTGGATCCGGCCTTTCTCCCATGCTGGCGTCCATGGCAACCTTGGGTCACCCTGACCCATCTCCCTCCCCTCTGCGCCCCCTTCTCCTCCAGCAGCCTGGAAGGGACCCTCTCCCCAAGAGCCTCCCACCAAGCCCAGCAGGGTGGCAGCTTGGCCCGGCTAGCCCCCTGCACTGCCCACTCTCCAGCAGCGGCACAGCGCAGGAGTGAGCGGCAACGATGTAGGGGCCACGCTGAGGCCCGAGTTACCGCACTGAGGCCCGAGTTCCCGCGCTGGGTCCCGCACTGGGTCCTGTACCTGTGTTCTGGGCGCTAACAAAGGCCACCTTGTTAGAATTAGGTTTGAGACGGATGAACCCACACTCTCTGTGCATTGGCTTCTTAGTGTCTGGATGGAAGGCGTTGAACCTAGGCAAGGAAAAGCAGCGATCGTCAAAGTGAACATGCAGCCTGAGGGACTTGGCTGGGCACTGCGGAGACTACGTGTCGTTATAACCAAGCACATTCCCTTCCCCGGTAGGGAGAGAAGTGTGCTCAGCTCAGCGATGGCTGCCTGACGTGTCTGACTTTACTATCCCAAGCTTGACCACGCTCAGTGCCCCACACGAAGCCTCATTAAGGCAGCACGTGCCCTGTGACAGCCCGGACCCAGCCCACATCCTGGTGACATACTCAGGCCACAAGGAAGTCCCAATGGAACTGCTGTCCCCCAATAAGGTTTACTGATTGGCTGATTAATCAATGGAAGGTAACACAGCAAAGCTGGGTGATCGATCGGGGCAAATCCTGCAGCCTTTCTGAAGCCCCAAAGCCTCCTGGGTAATAAAGGGTAACAGTGTAGACCTGCCTGGCCATGAAGGGCTGCAGGGACCAAGTGGGAATATTCACAGAGGGTCTGAGCGAGGTTTTAAAACCAAAGTGCCCCATAAACACTCACAGCCATTAGCAGCTCTGGTCACCTCGGCGGGACTGAGCGGGAGGGAGCAGCCTACACTGCCCGCCGTGCTTGGCATGTTGTCTCCGTCGGCCGCACGAGGCACGACAGGGAGACCGAGCTCAGAGGAGTGAGTCGCTAGCCGCCCCGAGCAAAGATGGATGTCAGAGACCTTCTAGGATTTCTCTAGCAGTGGCCATCACCAGGCCACGCTTTACAACCTGTAATTGTAGTGCCCGTTGGCTTAAAGAACAACAAACCATATTGAACTCAAAATCAGGAGCTGGGGTACAAAGGCTGGAGGTGAGACTAACTAGAGGAAGAACAGAGGCCTCTAGGGACAGACAATTCAATTTCCAAGCCCAAACACCTATGAGAAGCTGACTTTCTTCCCCCCTTGCCTTTCATCCCTTTTCATGATCCTTGCCCACCCACTGACTCATCTACGTGCAGAGTACAAAACCTTTTCACTACCCAACTGCTAATTCTTTCCGGCCCCAGAGAGCTTCATGGGAAGGTCGCTCTGTGACCTTTCTGCTTGACATTTATCCCAATCCAGGCATGATCCTATTTGGTTAAATGAAAGCTGCCCCGTGTGGTGCTCATACCCCTTCCTGTCACGAGTCCAGTTCTAGTCACTGTGCCTGCGAAGGATCGCAAAGATCAAAGAGGGGCAGAATCGTGCCCTTCAGTTGGTCACAGAAACGGCCCAGCCACCAACAAATGGCTAAAGACAGCGGAGATAAGCCCTGCTTGAATGTCTATCCGCTTCCCTGGTATAGCTCGCAAGGCCAGTGCTTGGGTCAGTGGCCCAGAGTGAGGCTCTGGCTTCTCCCTGCTGCTCCCGGCACATGAGGAGCTGGCGGGGGAGGCAGCTCAGAGTTGGCCCCTGGAGGCACAGGGCACAGGGGGAGGGGTGGGGGAGAATGGCCACTAAGACCAGTGTGGAAAGGGGTCTGTGACCACGAGAATATGGAGTCATCAGTGACTCCTACACTCACTAGTCCTTAAAGACCCTGGAGGTCAAGACTCAAAAGGGGTCCTTCTACATCAGCGGTGGTGCTGCCCTCGAGGAGGGTCACTGGCTTCCAGCTCCAGGTCCAAAGGCTTTCTGGGCCTGGACCTCCTGGCAGACGCCTCTTCCGATGGGCCTGAGCAGACTTTTCAATGCACCGATTGGTTCTGCTCATTTTCCCCTCTTTGTCTATTCTATAAAACTCTCATTTGTTATATGGGCAGCTCTCTGGGAGAAGTGAGGCACAAAGATTCTATAAAAAGCAGCTTTATTCTAAGGCACTGCTCAGGGGACCTCTTCATGCTCAAAGAACCAACAAGCATTCATTAAGTGCTGGGCTGGGAACACTGCGATACCCAGGCTGCAGTCTCTGACCTAAGGGAACTTCTGTTCTAGCCACGGGCCTCTGGCCTTAGTGAACAGGCCCCTAGGCCTCCGGGTAGGCCAATCAGCTCCTGTTGGGGGGATGCAGGGCTCAGGCTCAGGAGATACCAAACCCCTGGCTCTCTGGGGACCAATGTATGCCACTGGGTAAGTTTCATCTGCATTAACACTGCCTCCATCACTTGCTTAAGTCTGGACCATCCACGAACAATCACTCAAGCCCTGACTCACAGGCTGACCCACTTCTGAGGCTCAAGTGCAGCCCTGGTTAGAGGCCTGGTTAAGCTAACTATGCCTATGGAATATTGGTTGGAGAAGGGGCTATAGCCCGAGCACTCCCATGGAGTTCTATGTTGACAAAATAGTCAATATATTTTTTTTTTGCAGGGCCATGGGGGTTAAGTGACTTGCCCAGGGTCACACAGCTAGTAGGTGTTAAGTATCTGAGGCCGGATGTGAACTCAGGTACTCCTGACTCCAGGGCTGGTGCTCTATCCACTGCGCCACCTAGCTGCCCCCCTGAGGCCAGATTTGAACTAAGGTACTCCTGAATCCAGGGCCGGTGCTTTATCCACTGCACCACCTAGCTGCCCCAATAGTCAATAATTTTGACCAGAGGTGACATCTATGTTGGCACTTGATAGACACACGTGGACCATTCTGTGAACATCTCAATCAGCCTCCTGCCTGAGAAGGGCATGAAAGAGGTGTTTCTCGCTCACATCACCATCCAGTTGGACTGCATTGTTCATTGTTAATGAGATACCACCAAGGGCTGCAGCATTCCTGAGAAGAAAAGACAAAGTGAATTCTCAACTTACGAAAAGTTCAGCATTGGCTGGCCCACGTGGGTGATGTGCACCTCCTCCAGGTAATTAAAAGGCTGCAGGGTCGGGTAGATGCCATCTCCCGGGGGTTCAGAGAGCCAGGTGCCCAGCATCCAGGAGAGAGGCTCGATGATGGGGTTCATCTTAGGGGTCTCTGGGGGACAAGGAAGGCAGGGTCAGAATGCGGCCGCGTCACCAGCTCGAACCCAGTCGTTTAACAGGAGGAAGTGAGGGTGAAGCCGGTGGCAAAGGGGCTCCAGGTCAGAGGGCTAGTCAATGGTGGAGCTGGGCCCAGGCCCAGATCTCCCCAGCACTAGCTGGGCTCTCCTGGAGTGTCAGTCGTGTACTAGCTTCCTCTTGTCCTAGAGAATCTGAACACCTGTTGCTTCCCAATTGTTTTGTGGTAGCCCACACCACTGGGAAGCTAAGGGAAACCCCAGGCCACCAGCCAAGGTCAGTCTCCTGGATCCAGCTCCTGCCCATGGCTGGGCAGACCCAGCCCCTTCCCACTGACAGCCTTTGAGGATGGCTGCAGTAAGACCAGCAGGAGTTCACTGTCAGGGCTAGACTTGGTCAGAATTGGACGGTGTGTGGGGACACAGGGATTGACAACAAAAGGGCCTTTAGGAGGGAGAGATTCAGATCCAGACTCCTGGGAAACTTTCACAAAGTAACAGGTCAAAGCTGGGGCCCACAGCACGACTCTTATCTTAGCTCCACTGCCCACCCAGAGGACTGTGGGGAAAGGGGCATGGGTGGGGAGAGAGAGTAAGGATTAGGGAACGGGCAGGGGGAAAGGCCGCCTATCATTCGCATGATTCTAAACAGTTCCCCAAGACCCCACCCCCAATCAGAGCGGCACCCAAAACTATTTTGGCACATCAAAAACCAATACGCTCCACTGTCCAGATTCAGCTGAAAACCTTGTGAGAAACCTCGTCTGCCGTCCATTCGATATTACAAAACACAATATCATTTTTGAATGTGAACATTTAAGGTATAAACTGATGAAAGGAAATCTCACCGAAAGGGGAAAACCAACGGAAAACGAATCCATTTAAAAGGCTGGATCTACTTGATGAGATAGAGGGTCCCTGACACCAACTCTTGCCAAGGGACTGGATCTCATCAAAGGAGCAATGAGCAAGCCTTTGGTGGTGAAGCACCATTGTGTTTATCTAAGTTTACTGTGACAAGCACACGGGAGCAAGCCGAATGAGTGCCTGGCCTCATTTCATAGTTCCAGGAGCTTCACAACAAGGCTTTGGCTGGAAATGAAATGCGGATTCAGGCAAGGCCAGTCTCTACTGCACAACGTATGGGACAGAAGATGCCCAGTTAAGATGCTGAATGGGCAGCATCCACGCCCACACCAAATAAGCCAAGATTCAGAGGAGCTCGAGTGAGAACTTCTAGAACCCTTATAATTGAGGACACGTATGTTAGCAGAAAGGCTGAGGCCCAAGAACATCCATGCGGCTTAGATAAACACTGGACAAGAGAGACTAAGGCACCAACACTCAGCAAGAATGGCCAGTGGAATGTTGAGACTAACGATGGCTGCTCTCCACCCCGCACCCCCCACCTCAAGAACACTTAAGCTTACAGAGTATGAAAGTTGGAGTAGACTCTGGAGATCCCACTTCCTTGTCTCCAAATGAGGACCCTCAGGTAGCAGAAGGTTAAAGTCAAGATGGCAGAACATGAGTTGGGACCGGCTGGTATTTATAGAGTGCTTGCAGGTTGACGAAGTGCTTTACAGGCCTTTTCTCTGAGAGGTGGGTACCACTATGTCCATTTTATAGATGAGGAAACTGAGGCAGACAGAGGTTCCTCAGCTCTCTCCACTGCATCAGCTTTCTACTCCACAAACAGCCAGGATTCCCCTGGCATGTGCACACCCTTCGCTGATAAAGATTGCGACCCCTCTATGCCTTAGTATGGGGTCTTTGAGGGTTCATGTGGCCACTCTGTAGTTGGTCTGATAGTGAAGCCTTTCCACATTCTGCTCGGCATGTCCTTTGACATCCCCAAAGCCCTTCCAACATGGGAGGGCCTCACAGAGCCTACCTGGGGCTGTCTTGAAGAACTGGCTGTTGCATCGATTTCAGGATGAGGCAAGACTGTTAGAGGGACTGCCGCAGCAGGGGCCTGGCTAGTAGGCATCTGTGTCTCTCATTGCATCCCTCTAAAATAGCCAATGAGCAAAGAGTGGAGGAGTGATTCGAACTGAGTGAAGAAATTTCCACCAAAGTTCTACCAGATTCATATGGTTCCACTGCTGAAAATTCTCCTTAAAATAATGCCGCTTATTATCTTTCAGCCTACCTGAGTCAGGCCATGATCTAAAGAGGTTTGCATGTGGCGCTCGCTAAGGTCTCTGCCTAAAAAGCCCACAGTGTGTGTGTCACCCCCGGATTCTCTAATGGACACCAGTGGGCTGGTGTTTCATTAATGGAAGAGAAAAGCATTTATTGAGTGCTTGCTGTGTACAGAGCCTGTACTAAATGCTGGGGATACCAATAGGGAACCAAGGGAGTCCCTGCTCCCCAGGGGCTCCTGCTCTGAATGGGCTTGGCTGATGGAAAGGCCAGGCAGTTCTTGGGCAGAGTCTGGGGGAGCGAGGGCAGGAGAGAGGGACATCTTCAAATTCTGACCCCGGGAGAGTTTTCAAGCTATCTGTTCCTATTATAACACAGGAGAGGGAAGGGGGCAGGGAGAAGCCTCATTGGGGGAGTCTGCCCCAGGGCAGCCAGTGCTACTGATTCCTAAGAAATGACCAGCAGCCGGGCAGAAGCAGGTCAGCAGAGCCCCAGGAAGCCCAAGGGTTCTGCCCCATCCCAAGGCCGCCTGCGGGCCCCAGGAGTCTGGCCCTGCTCTGGTCAGGCTTCTGCTGCACTGACCAAGGGTTCCCGAGCAGGCTCCAGATTTCGGGGCCACTGGGGAAGGCCACGTCATCGGGGCCGGGAGGGGAGAGAACAGTGGCACTTGGATGCTTCTTTAAGAGGGATCCCGTTTGATTTCCTTCAAAACCTTTTATTTACCCTTTGACACAAACCAAAATGTTCATGTGGAAAACAGATACTCCCTTAGTGACCCTGGTGAATCGCTCCCCCCTTGGGCCTTGGGGGAGGCCTTTCCAGCTCCCCAGCCAGGATGCTCTGCCCCCGCCGCCCCAGGCTCAGGACCAGCCTCTCTCTTCTCCACTAGCAGCTACATCCATGCAAGGATGCCTGGACCTCGCTTGCCCCCTAGTGGACATAGGGTGCCACAGCTAGACTCATCCATGGGCTCAGCCTCTCTGATCCCGCATCTCACCCAGGGCATTTACACAGGATTGCCCGTCCAAGTTGTTCACTTCTTTCAAGGCCCAGCTAAGGTACTGGAGCTTGCACCTCCCCCTACTCTGATCTCTCATGAAGAAGGAGCTCCAATCCTCCTCCTCTTCCTCCTTCCTGGCCATTTACCTCTTCCACAAGAACGGTCTGTGATTCTTCATGGTCAGAAGCTTGGATACGACTAGGCAAACAACACCTCTAGACAGGCAGCCCGGCTGCACAGCTGATAGAGCACCGAGCCTGGAGTCAGGAGGACCTGAGTTCAAATCCGGCTTACTTATTACCTGGGCAAGTCACTTTACTCTGTTTGCCTCAGTTTTCTCATCTGTAAAATGAGCTGGAGGACATGGGAAACCCCTTCGGTATCTTTGTCAAGAAAACCCTAGATGGGGCACAAAGAGTTGAACACAACTGAAAAACAACTGAACATTAAGGCACAATGGATAGGGCATTGGCTCTCAAGTCAGGAAGACATGAATTCCAATCCTGCGTCAGACACTGACTTACTAATTAACTGTGCCCCTGGGCAAGCTGGCTCACCTCTGCCTACTTTCTCCATGTGCCAGGGTTCTTGTGAGGATCAAATGAAGTGATATCTGCAAACTGCTTTGCAAACCTCAAGCGCTACAGAAATGTTAGCAATCGTTACCAGTCTCGGCATCACCCACGGCAGGCCTCCTTGCCTTTGCCCAGCACTTACTTAGAGCATTCATCAGATGCTCTGCTAACTCGGAGTTGTCCGGCTCTAGTAATCCTGCCTCCAAAGTCCACAAGGTTAGTCAGGCACAGCCCGTCGTTGAAGAGGCCGAGCCGGCTCCTCGGCAGCATCCCACCTTCCCCAGGCAGGATGAGCACCGGGCCAGGAGTGCAACTCCCCTTCCTCATGCTACTTCTGAGACTTCACCCTGGGGGACGATGGAGACACGTGCGTGCTCCTTCTCAGGCTTCGGCCGCTCCTGTCAATGACGGCACTGCCTATGTGCAGTTCTCATCAAGGTCATCTTGGTACTAACTATGGCCCTATTTATCTCAGGGAGAAAATGAACACCACGAGTTCCTCCTCTGTAAAATCAGGGGATTGGCTGGTGGTCTTTCAGTGCCCCTCTGGCTCTCCATTCACAGTCCAATGATACTGAACCTCTGGCCACCCACTGCCACAGGCCCAAGTGCAGCCTAGGACGTTCACTGGCTCCCATGTAGCTCTGCTGTCAGCTCTCATGCCTAAATGAGGGGAGCCTCGAAGGCTCTTCCAGCTCCCCACCTATAACCTACAGTCCTCACTCTCCAGAGGGTCAGAAGAGCAGCCAGGATGCCACACGGAGACCCGTGAAAGGAAAGGAGATCCTTTAGCTGGGAGATGGGACACAAAGACTGCCAAGCAGATGCAGACTCTTGGGCCACTGGGCCCCAGGGAGCAGAACAAGGGGCAAGGGGGGAAGCTGCACAAAGTCCAACTTAGACTCACCCCAAGGGCAAATGTCTCTGTCCAAGCGTGGGAAATGAGGTGGGCCCCTCTCCCAGGGGGTCTTCGGGACAGGAGGGCTGACCCCTTCGCCAGGTGTGTGGGAGAGGGAATTCAGTCCCTTCCAAGCTGGGGTTCTGCCAAATGATGTTCTCCACAGAAGGAGTGGAGTCGGATGAGTCCTGAATTTGAATCCGGGCCATCATTTGCTATCTGTGTGACCCCAGGCACTTCCCTTACTATCTCTGGGCCTACAGAATGAGGATGAGAACTCCTAACCTACACTTCCCCGGGCTGTTGTGAGAGGGGGCAACAGAGCATTTGGTAAACTTTAAAAGTGTCATATAAAACAGCCATTAGCTGTTAACATAGAACAGTTATTAACTGATATAACAGCTTCGAATGACTCAGGGTTTTCTGGGTTCACATCCTTTCTGAGATCAATATGAAGAGGACTCTGCTCACTGAGAAGGGAATCTCTGATCCCAAAGTCCTCTCCACTAGAAGATTAATTCCCCGTGATTGAACATTATCAACTGATCATGAAAAAAACATAGAAAATCAATTAAGTGTGTCTAATCGTAAACTCAAGAAGGAGTTGGCGAGGCCTGTCATGTACCAGCACAGTTAGGGTTACAAAGATCGAACAGTTTACATAATAAAGGCCATTTGTTGGAAGGGATTAAAGGAAATAAGAGACTTTAGACTGAATATCAGGAAAGATTAGCAAAGAGAAGCTCAGGAGCATCGAGTGACTAGGATGTCCAGTGTAAGAAAGGAGCTGGGAACCGAAATCCCATTTCTGAAACCCGTGATTAGGAACAATTCTACAGCTAAGTCAGAAACATTTAACTGAGTGGGGAATGACCAAGATGGGGGTGAGATCGTCTACCAACTCGATCAAGCTGAGCTTCCCCAAAATCCATTCACACCAAACCCTCTGAAGAGGTAATGTTTCCAGCAGAGACCTTGCCTGTCCCAAGGGCCTTTGATCTCCACAACCAACTTGCTCCAGACATCTATCACGCTACTGCGGCAAAGAAAGCAGGTGGAAGGAGGTCAAACTTTAAGGCTGTGGGAAATGTTTTACACATATATGTAGGTACACACATATGTATCGTATATAATATAGAATTCTGGAAAATATTATCTGTGTGTGTGTGTAATGCACATACATATGTGGAAGGGAAGGGAATAAGCATTTATATAGTGCCTACTGTGTGCCAGCCCCTGGGCTAATTACTCTACAATTATTATTTCATTTGGTCCTCATGAGAAGGAAACAGAGGCTATTATTATCCATATTTGGCAGATAAGGAAACTGAGGCAAACAAACGTGAAGTGACTTACCTAAAGTCACACGGTTAGTCAGTGTCTCGGGCTAGATTGAAACTCAGGTCTTCCTGACTTCAGGGCCAGAGTTCTATCCACTGTACCACCAGCTGCCTTCTATCTGTCTGCCTGTCGCTTTATCAAATAAATATGTATATATATATATATATATATATTGAGACAGGCAGCTAGGTGGCACAGTGGATAAAGCACCGGCCCTAGATTCAGGAGGACCTGAGTTCAAATATAGCCTCAGACACTTGACACTTACTAGCTGTATGACCCTGGGCAAGTCACTTAACCCTCATTTCCTGACCCCGCCAAAAAAGAAAAGAAAATCGTATATATAACATACATCTTTCTTTTTTGTGTGTGTATAACATACATCTTTAATTTTTAAATAGCCTTTTCTTTTTTTTTTTTTTTAGTGAGGCAATTGGGGTTAAGTGACTTGCCCAGGGTCACACAGCTAGTAAGTGTTAAGTGTCTGAGGCCAGATTTGAACTCAGGTACTCCTGACTCCAGGGCCGGTGCTCTATCCACTGCGCCACCTAGCTGCCCCCAGTACATCTTTAATTTTTAAGAATTGAAAGAAAAAAGTATGAGAAAATCCTAAAACTCTTTCAAAATACTGGAAATGACATTTTTTGAAAGAGAAGAGTTCTTGTGAAGAAAGACAGTTAATTTACTGAAAAGTAATGACCACGTGTTTAATTACTGTGACCTAAAACCTGTCTGATCGAGTCTCCCTGTTAAAGCAGAAAATGGCGGGTTTCACATATTTGTAAGTCCCAGCTTGAGAGCTGACTGTTCAGCGGGACCTTTGGAACAAACGCGTCACCTGCACATCTCCTTCAGAGGAGTCTCTTGGCTGCTTTGGCCAATGCTGCCCTCCTTTAACCTGGCTGCTGTCCTTTCCTCGGTGCAGTGACCCCTCACCTTTGCGGTCTTCTTACCTTCTTCCCTCGAGCTGCTCGCTCTCCGATCCAGTGACCCCCTGGCTGCTCCCCAAACGAGACCCTCCATCTCCCAACTGCAGGCGTTCCCTCTGGCCATGCCCAGGGCCTGGGACCCTCTCCCTCCTCATCCCAGCCTCCTTCAAGTCCCAGCCAAAATCCACCTTCTACCGGCCACCCTTCCTGACCCCTGACCCCTGCTGATCATCCCCAGGATATCCTCCACAAAGCTGGTTTACATGTTGTCTCCCCTGAGGGCAAGGGCTGCCTTTGTACCCCCCAGGGTCCACAGGATGCCTGGAGTGTGTGCAGTAAGTGCTCAATAAGTGCACTCTGATACCGAACACAGAAGAGGCTCCACAGGGTGACTGTGGTCCAGGTGAATCCATTCTGTTTTTGTCGTGTTCACCAGCCATTGCCTCCAAGGGATGGCTGATATTACCCAGAAGGCCCAGAGGCTCCCTTGGCTTGTGCGTCGTCTCCCCACCGCTTCTGGTTTAGAAGAGGATAGGGCTTCTGGGGTCTGCTGCCAACAGTCCAGAGCCAGCCGCTTCCCACCACTCTTCCCACTGCAGTACTGGGAGATGGGAAAAGCAGGCCTGAGTGACAGCCTTCTTTTTAAAAACAGTTGAGTGAAACACGGAGGCTCCTGACTACGGGCCGCTTGGAGGGCCCCCCAGGCACGAATGAGCGCGCCTTGTCATGGTGTCCCTTGGTGGAATCTCGCCCCGGTGCTGGAGGTAGAAATGGGCCACAGAACAGCACTCTCAGCTCTTGCAGAAGCTTTTGTCTGCGCTGCCTCAGAAAATGGTGGAGCCCGCCCAAGAAGGCAGAGGGAGGAAGAGGAGAGGGGGAAGAAAGCGAGGACGAAACACAACAAAACTTACGAGACGCGTCTGCCTGCCCGCTGCTGCCACTGCTGCTCCCAAGGTCAGGGCAGTAGCCCGCCCAGGTCCCTGCCACCTGCCTGGGATGGGGAGGGCTGCTGGCAAGAGGGAAAGCCTCCCTCCATGGGACCACGTGCTTCTTGGGAGAGGATGCCAGGAAGGAGGGGCAGCCATGGCTGCACAGGAGTGGAGGAAGAACAGAGAGAAGGCACTGAGTGCCTCTGCTCATGCCCAGGACCAGGGGGGAGAGGAAGGAAGAGAGCCAGGAGCAGCTTTGGCTGGCACTGCCCAGGACCAGGGGCTCAGAAGGGGGCGAGCCACCACTGCCACTGTGCCCCTCCAATGAGAGGGGAATGGATGGACACATTCCCCTGGGGGGGCTCCTCCAGCCACCCCTGGCCCCCGCCCCTGGTTCTCTCCCATGCTCCCACTCTGGGGTGGAGAGAGGCAGAGACAGAGCAGGAGTAAACACCGAGACTCCTGTCAAACAACGACCAAAACTGAGAGTCATCCAGCCCTTTGTGGGAGGCAAAGCTCTTTATGCACGGCAATCCTGGAGAACGTCACGGATGCTGACACCTCCACTTCACAGATGGGGACGCTGAGGCTAGCCTGCGGCCACAGACCTGGTACAAGAGCAGAACACGGGCCGGCCCCCAGAATCCAGCCCAGCTCTCAGCGTGCCGGGCCCAGCAACCTGGGCCCAAGGACCAAAGAGTGGAAGGAGTGACGTGAACAAGATGGAAACCTAGGGATTCCTTGAAACAACAGGCACTGGGGGTAGCAAGAAGCTCCCTGATCCCAAGCCTTAGACGTCTGGCAGTAACCACTAGAGACAACCAGATTTCTCTTCATTCTCCAACTCCCCTCCCCCAATCTTTCCTGCCCTCTCTCTTCTCTCTCTCCTGTCTCTCTCCCCCTTCTCTTTTCTTGTCTCTTCTCTCTCTCTGAGTCTCTGTGGCTCTCCCCCACCCATGTCTCTCTCTCGCTGTCTCTCATACACACAAACGTGTGCAAATAGGATAATACAGGACAGGCCCTTCTGTGTAGGAAGAGGAAGGAATCTTAACTCCAAGGTCATCTGACTTTTTAGATATGAAAGAAAAAGAAAGAAAAAGAATTTCTCTAGAAACAAGGGGGAGGGAAAGCTCATCTGAGAGATAATGGATGAGACAAAGAAAAATGCCGTGTTTTAAATCCTTCAGTATAAAAGAAACAGAAAAAAATCCATACAAAATTGCACACTGGGTCTGCACCAGAAGGAAAAGAAGAAAATGCCAAAAGATAAAAGAAATGCCTCAAGGGGCAGCTAGGTGGTGCAGTGGATAAAGCATTGGCCTAGATTCAGGAGGACTTGAGTTCAAATCCAACCTCAGACATTTAACACTTCCTAGCTGTGTGACCCTGGGCAAGTCACTTAACCCCAATTGCCTCACCAAAAAAAAAAAAAAAAAAGAAAGAAAGAAATGCCTCAAAGTGAATAAAGGTCCCAATTCAGCCAAAGTAAAACACAAAACAGCCCCAGATAAAAGAGGGCCAGCTCACTGAAATGGAAGGCAGCAGGGCAGGGGAAGGAACGTCAACAAAGAGCAGAAGCAAAAGTAGAGTAAGGAGGGAAGCAAAGACCACCAAAGGAAGACAGTAAAGTGGAGAGGAGGCTGGGAAGGCCAGGCTGGGAGAAGCCAGGCTGGCCAGAGGCCGGGCAGGCCCAGGCTAGACAGGCCTGCTTCTGGGCTGCTGCTTGTCCCCCCACCAGCAGGCTCCCGCCTCTCTCAGCCAGCTGTTTTCTGGCCTTGCTGCTGCAGAGCCTCCCAGTCTTTCTCTGAAGGCCTCCCCCATTTAGTTTCTCAAATGCAATTCTACAACTTTGCATTCCCATTAAGTTCAACCTAATGTTCTCAGATGTCAAGGTCTTGCATCCTGACTCCACCATCGATTTTGTTGGGGCCTCCTCCCAGCTCTGTGTCATCTGCAATTTGATAATGAAGCGTCTACACCTTTGTCCAAGGCCAAGCAGGGCTAACTGGGCACTCACTCACTGGAGCAGGGTCATCTCCCAGCGGCACACTGACCCTGAAGCAGGAGGCCTAAATCCTTCTCCTTGAAGTACTGCTGTGAGGCTCTCCTCTATGCAAGGCCTTGAAGCCCAGAGCGTTGGCCCAGCCACCTCATCAGCTTGTCTTGTGGGCTTTCTGAGACAGGCTGGGCCAGGCCACCCGGCAGCCCCTTCAGTCCCCCAGGATGGCTATATTACGGCTGGACCAGGGGAGGGCGCTCACCAGAGGCAGCCGGATGCTCTCCCAAAGCCTCCTGACTCGTCTTGGGCACCAGCCCCCACTGGCCATTTCGTCCTGTGCTTTCCGGGCCAAAGAGCCTTCTCCATAGCAGAAAGAAAAACCAAAAGACTCGGCAGCTCTGTCTGTCCCAGAAGGCAGGTCTGGTGCATCTGTGGCCCCCCACCTTGGACCCAATGCTGTTACAACACACCAGACCAACCTCAGACATCTGCCTTGATCACATACTCTGAGGTGCCACTCTTCCACTCACCTGTGCCCTGACCCGTCTGCCCCCCAAGTCTCCTAACAATCCTCAAGGCGGCCCCTCCTCCTCCCTGGGCCTCTTTCTTCTGACCTCTAACCTCTGGCTCTCCTGAGCTGACTGAATGACCCTCAGATGCACAGCTCTGGCCATGCCACCAAGGGGAGTCCCAACTCCTTGGAACTCACCAGTCTGGAGGTGCCCTGCCTTTCTTCCACAGCACTCGCCAAACCCGGGCACGCTCTACCTCTCCTCCAAAAGGCTCCTTTGCCCATCTCTGGGTCTTTGCTCCCCAGGCCAGGCAGACAAAATTACTACAAGAAGACACGAGCGAAGAGGAAATATGACAAGCTGAGGACTGACTCTTCAAAATCCATGGCTGGGTCAAAGAAATATGGTAAAAATGACAAAACTCCCAAATGAATTTACTTTTTTTAACATAATAGGACTTGATAAAATCATGACAAATTTATATGGAAAAATAAACTGGGAAAGATCACTTTAAGGGGTTAATTTAAAAACTAAAAAGCAGAAGGAAGATGACATGGAGGGAAAAAGGAAAAATGAAATACTGGAAAGGAATTCTATCAACAAGCACTCACTGAGCATCTCCAACATGCAGGGGCCAGAATACAAAACCAAATAAGTTAAAAAAAAAAACCCCTAAGCCAGGGTTTTGTTAACCTACAAGCAACAAAGACGGGGGAAATTATTCATTATCTAATAAATTTTGTTGGGAAAACTAGTCACAAATATGGCAAAACCACTTTACATTTTTACATCATACCATACCCAGAATAAATTCCAGCTCAATCACAAAGTTAAATTAAGGGGAAATAACTATTAAAATAATTAGATAAAAGGGAATAATATATTTCAGTTGTGTAGGACAGATCAATTCTTAACTAATAGAAGAAATTACTAGGCAAAAAGCTGAATGATTTGATCATAAGGAATAAAGTTCCTTGTACCAAAAACAATGTAATCAAGATAATAACCATAGACTGGGATAAGTATTTGCAATAAATAGCAAAAATATGAGTTTAGCATCTAGAATTTTAAAGAAATTGACACAAATATTCAACAGCAACATTCCTAAATAAAAAAATGCCCTAATACCCAAATGAATGGCAAATGGTCAAAGGCTAGTAACAATTTACAATGGAGGATACACATAACATAAAGAGTCTTACTGTGGGAAAAATGTTTGCCTCACTAATACAAAGCAATACAGATCAAAACAACTTAAAGGTCCCATTTCACACCCATCAAACTGGCAAAAAAGACAAAATTCTGTATTGGGAGGATTAGAGAAAAACAGGCTAATGCATACATTGCTGGTGGAATTGCGAATTGATAGAATAATTTTGGGAATTAATCTGGTGGTACACATCAACATTAACAGAAATGATTATGTCTTTGACCTAGAATGCCATAAAAAACCCATAATGAGACTATTATCATCAAGAAAAAATGAGATTTCTGTTAAATATGAGGGGGTGTATATGCCCATGGATGTGTAGAGAGGAAATGAGAAAGAGGCATGACTTACATTTTCAAGGAACCAGAAACAATTTAAATGTCCATCACCTAGTGAATAATTCAAACACTAAGAATATTTTTTTTGGTGAGTTTTCTGTCCATTCAGATCAGTTACTTTATTTTATTATTTTCCAGTTACATGTAGAAATAGTTTTCAACATTTGTTTTTCTAAGATTTCTAGTTTTAATTTTTTCTCTCTCCCCTCTCTCCCCCTCCCCAAGACAGTAAGCAATCTGATATAGGTTATATATGTACCATCACATTAAACATATTTCTGCATTAGTCATGCTGTGAAAGAAGAATCAGAGCAAAAAGGAAAAACCTCCAAAAAGAAAAACAACAACACAATAGAAATAGTATGGTTCAACCTGCATCTAGATTCCATAGTGAGTTTTTTTTTTTTCTGGACTTGGAGAGCATTTTCCATCATGAGTCCTTTGGAACTATCTTGGACCCTTGTATTGCTGAGAAGAGTCAAGTCCATCACAGTTGATCAACACACAATGTTGTTGATACTGCAAAGCCTAAGACTATTACAATAGTATGAGGAATAAAAAAAATATTGAGTTAAATGAAATAATGAAAGCCCAAAATAGCAACAAAAGTCAGAACCCAAAGAACAGCATGTGTGCACACACAATATACCACCCATGCATGCACGTACCACACCTGTGCGCACAGTTCTCTCTCTCACACACACACACACACACACACACACACACACACACCAGCATACGGAAGCACAAACACAGACACACACAAAAGAGGAGGCCGTCACACAGTAGGAGTCTCTAACATGCTCCTGGGGGTATCAGCGTGAAGAACTGCTGCTTCTTGTTATTGTTGCTTGTGTTGTTTCAAGTTAAAAAACCACAGTTGAATAAAACAGGCCCCTCCCTCTCCCTTTCTCCTTCCCTCTCTGTGCCTTCTAGGGAATGAGCACCTTCACCTGCCCCAGCGCTCACCTGTCCCCAAGCTCTCTGCGCTGCTCATCATCTCCCTCCCTGCCAAGGTTCTTCAAGGTTGTTTCTGAGCTTTCCCCGGGGACAAGCTTTGTACCTGGTGGTTAAGTGGTTGTACAGGAAGTGATTTCTAAGTCTGGAAAGTGCATCCTGGGAATTGTAGTGCCTTCTCTGAAAGCTCTTTCCCAAGGAGGGCCAACCACCAGAAAAGAAGGGGCGCCAGGGGAGGCCAGGGAGTGTGGAGAAGGGTCCTCCCAGCAGGCGCCTGGCATGAAGCCACTTCATGGGCCACAAGCTAGCCTGCCTTCTGCCCGGCCAGAGATTCGTGCAGGCTTTTCCCGTCTTTCCTTCCAAAAGCACCTGCACAGCCCTGCGAGCTGTGCCCAATAGCCCCGAGGAGAGATGGCGAGGAGGCTGGGGAGGGGTGGGCCGGGGAGTCCCCCAAGAATCTGCAGAGTTTCTCCATGCAGTCGTCAGTTCTTCTGGTTCTTCTATATGGTCGGATGATCGCTTGGTGCTATGTGACCAAATGAAGCAGCATGGAAAGCACTTTGTAAATCTTCAAACGCTGTCCAACTGCTGCTGCCGCCTTTTCTTTGGGGAGGGATGCATGGGACAATGTAGGCAAAAGCAGTTAAAACATTCGGAGGATTGCCTGGTTGTCTCAGCCTCCGAACAACGAGCCATTTTGTATTTAAAAAACACACGTCACTTAACACTTACTAGCTGTGTGACCCTGGGCAAGTCACTTAACCCCAATTGCCTCACTAAAAAACAAACCAAAAAAAAACACACGCCGGGGGCAGCTAGGTGGCGCAGTGGATAGAGCACGGGTCCTGGATTAAGAAGGACCTGAAGGGGCAGCTAGATGGCGCAGTGGATAGAGCACCGGCCCTGGAGTCAGGAGTACCTGAGTTCAAATCCGGCCTCAGACACTTAACTTACTAGCTGCGTGACCCTGCGCAAGTCACTTAACCCCAAGTGCCTCACTAAAAAAAAAAAAAAAAAGAAGGACCTGAGTTCAAATCCAGCCTCAGACACTTAACACTTAGTAGCTGTGTGACTCTGGGCAAGTCATTTAATCCCAATTGCCTCACCAAAAAAACCCCAAACCAACAAACAAAAAAACACGTGCACAAAACTGCCCTCCCCAGAAGGACACCAACAAGCCACACTTTCAGCTTCCTCTGCTGTTCGCTGATTTCTCAGCAGAACCCAGCGACCTCGGCTTCCTTTCGCATTCTGTTCCATCATCTCACTCTCTGGCCGTGGGGTTCTGACTGCCCAGGGGACATCCTGAGCCCAGTCAAGACACTGATAGCTGAGTGAGGTGTGGAGGGACAGACATGTGCACACTCCTCAGATCTCCAGGGGACCTGATTTCAGCCCTTCAGGCACTGGGGTTGGGACATGAGGGGGCAATGTCAGGGGAAGGGTCTGAACTGAGGCCCTCCAACTGGGCAGGACTGGCGCTTTTGCCCAGTTTCTTTGAGGGCTTTCCATCCCCCAAGAGAACCAAAGGAAATCTTCTAAGACAATTGCAAAGCCCCTTCCCATCAAGAATCTCTCCTCCTCCACAACCTCCTGCCCAATCACTATAAACAGGTTTACTCTACCCTGAAAAGGACAGGAGCTTGAACGTGCTCCCTACCCTCCCTCTTTAACATTCTCTTGCTCACCGTTCACTACCTGACTCCTTGAGCAAATAGCCCAGAGCTACTGCTCCCCCCACAAGCCCTTCCCGTGCCTCACAGGGGTCCTGCCACTCGAGCAGAAGCCCTGGAAGGCTCTAGATGCTGTAACAGATTGTTTCTGTTTCACAGTGGCCTGACAGTGCTGAGGCTTTGCACCCCTTTCCGGCCTCCAGTGATGGGGACAGAAAAGGCAGGAAAGGGAGGTGTTAAGAATCGACCCTAACACTAACCCAATTCCCTGCATGGAATCCTCCTGTGCTGACCAGGGAGTTGAACAACTGCTGAAGAACCTGAATCACATCGATATTGTCATTCTCACTAGAAGCTCAGCTGGGGGGAAGGAGGGGGGGGTCTCTCTGATCCCCCTGCCAGCGGCGCTCACAGCAAGAGGAGCCCAGGCTCTGGAACACACAGAAAAGATAAGTGGGGCCAGCTCCTTATCAGGAGACCCTGGCTCGTCTCTCATTGCCTGAACCCTCCTCACTTTCCCAGACTGTAATTCTGCATTGCCAGCTCTGGAGTTGACACCTCCACTTGTGTGACCCCCTGCATGGCAAACATCACTCCCTCCACTCACCCACCTCTTCCTGACTCCTCCTCCTTTTTGAAGGCACTGTCATCTTCCCAGCCCCCAGATCTGAAACCTTGGTATCATCCTTGGCTCCCAACCCAAACAGTCTCCAGTGCCTGCTGACTCTACCTCCACAACATCTCTGCCATTCTCACTGTCCTCATCTATCTCCTGGGCTAGTGCTTTTAACTGAGTGTTTTCTTGACGGACTTTTTCCTTTGTAACATTGCTTCCGCCTCCCAATGATCTGCCTCTCCCTAGGTCCCCACCCCTCAAAATCACTAAGTGTAACTACACAAGCCAACTCACTGATGATGGAGGACACACTGGACACCTTTAGTTCCCAGGTCTCGGCACGAAGCCTCCCCCACTATTCTGGGAAGTCCCAGCCAGTCAATGTTCCAATGCCTGTTGATGCTGCCTTCCTTGACATCACAGCCGTCACCACCCACAGCATTCTCTGCTGCCCTCAGTCAGGACCCATCATTTTGGTTTCCCTCAAGGTCTCTCCCACCTCCCTGCGTTCTTCCTGTCTGTCATTTCTCTATGGACATCCCATCCCATCCACGTACCACACTTTGTCCAACATTCCCTCACTCTCTTTCTAGATCTTAGGGACCATCAAAGATGCCATCGTCCATGTACATCTGGGACCTTTCCCGCTGTCTTTGATCCCCTTCAAATCTATCTATGTCTGGGCGGGGCATCACTGGTTCAAGGTGACCGGGACCATTCCAACAGCCTCCTGTATGGTCTTCCTGCCTCTCCCCTCTCCGAGAGCCTCAGAGTCACGTTCCTGGAGCACCTGGATCCACGTCATAGCCTTGGTCAGGAATTGTCAGCGGCACGCTGCTGCCTCTCAGAGAAAACATGTGCCGCTCTCTCCATCTGGCCTTCCCAATGCGCTTCTGACCGGCCTTGCCAGCTTCCCTTCACACTCCGGATGCTCCAGGCAGGATGCACCCTTCGGTGGCTGCCCCAACGTGTGACATTCCACCTCTTCTCAGGGCTCCCCCCAGATCCCTTCAAGCATCACCTCCACCTTCCAGGGCTGCTTTCCTCCCCCTACGATTACTTAGCACGACCCTTGGAGGCTTGGACTGCCTCAGCTGACTCCATGTCATCGTTAGAGTCTAAGCTCCTTGAGGACAGGTTCTGCTGGTTCACTCAGATTTCCAAGGAAGCAAAGTATCATGAGGATCAGGGGACCGAGGACCCAAAGTAAAGGGTTAGAAGGATGAGGAAACAATGCAGCGCCACAGAAGAGAAGTCAGGAGAGCCAGGATAGTTTAGTATCAAGAAAGCCAAGGAGGAGGGAGGAGGGGCCTTTTCCTTGGGGGAGGAGGGTTAAGTTTCACGGATTCCTTATGTTTTCACGGCACTGTCACTGCCAGTTATAGCGCCCTCTCCTGTCCCCACCTCTTCCCTCCTGGCACTGAACGTTCCCTTGTCATCAAGAAAAACAATTAAGCAAACACACCAATCTCCCCCTGCTCCCCTCTGCCAACAAGACAGGGTATATACAGTTCATCGCCTGTTCTCCCAAACCAAAATTGGTCACTATCATTACTCAGAATTTAGTATCGGTGAAGTATTTAGTATTCTCTGAAGTCGGTGTTCTTTTCCTTTCTATAGCTGTAGTTGTTGCACATATCGGACTAGTCTCGCTTCTCTGCATCAGCTCATACAAGTCTTCATGTTTCTATGAATTATCAGACTTCTCCTATTTTACTGGATGGGATGCATGGGACGACAGGATCATCTATTTAGGGCTGGAAGGGATCTCTGAATTCACTGGCCCAGCCCCTTTAGTTCACAGGAAACATGAGACCAGAGGCCTTGAATGACTGGCCCAGACTCACACAGCCAGGGAGTGTCTGGAGCAGGTTTCAAATCGACATCTTCTGCACTCCCAGTCCAGGGCTCTATCTGCCTCATATCTCTATACCTGAGTTGGTTCAGCCATTCTCCATCATTCCCCATTCCCCACCACCCCACCCCACCCCACTCCTGCTTTGTTTTTGGTTGCTGGGCTTAAAAGTGCTGCTGTGGATGATCTGCCACGCATTAGGGCTTTGATTTGATCCTTCACCTCCTTGGGATGCAAACCCACTGGGTCAGGGTTAGAGGGTATGAACAGTTTAGTTTCTCTTCCTACCTAATTCCAAGTTGTCTTCTACAATAGCTGGACCAACGAGGAGGAGATTTGAGGAAGAATGAGGTAGTTAAAAAGGATGAGCACAGGGGCAGCAGGTTGGCACAGTGGATAGAGCACTGGCCTCAGACACTTAACACTTACTAGCTGTGTGACCCTGGGCAAGTCACTTAACCCCAATTGCCTCACCCCCCCCTCAAAAAAAACCACCCTATCTTAAAAAGGATGAGCACAAGGGGCAGCTAGATGGCGCAGTGGATAGAACACCGGCCCTGGAGTCAGGAGTACCTGAGTTCAAATCCGGCCTCAGACACTTAACACTTACTAGCTGTGTGACCCTGGGCAAGTCACTTAACCCCAATTGCCTCACCAAAAAAAAAAAAAAAAAAAAAAAAAAGGATGAGCACAGAGGTGAAAAAAGCCAGTGAGTGGATTATCTGGGCTTTGGAAGTCCCAGTCCTTTTGAGACGGCAGGTTCAGTAACTTGGTGGGCAGAGAGCCCCAGTGGAAAGAGGTCCAGCCCTGAGTGGGTGAGTCCTTGCTCTTCTCCTCCCTCACTGTGAAATCCTGGATTTGCTCCATACATGGGAGCTCCCTTCAGAGGCTGCAGGCTGCTCAGCTTTCCAACATTTTTTGCCATTCTTTCCCCTTCCTACCTCAGCATTAAAGTCACCAGGTATGGTCTGAGCAAGTTTGCCCTAGAATTTCTCTGAAAGAGATGTTGGCACCTAATTCAATTCAGAAAACATTTGTGAAGTGCACCTACTTTGTGCTAGGCACTGAGCATACAAAACCCAAAATGGAAGGTCCCTGCCCTCATAGACCTTCCATTCTCTTTGGGGAAGCAATAACATTTATGAAGCGCCTGGAGAGTCAAAGAAACTATTACCTCCTTATGAATCCTTCTCAAATCAACACTTTCAGCTCCCTCCTAAGCTTCAGGTGCACAGCCCGTTCCCTGTTGGATATTTCCACTTTAATTTCATCCCATCATGTCAAAATCAACATGTCTAATACTAAAATCCTGATTTCCATCAGCACCCCACAAAACCAGTGCCTCCTCTTAATGACAATCCAGAGGTCTCTCACGAGCACCAGTGATGCCGCCATGCTCCTAGACACCTCGGCTCAAAACCGCAGTCATTTCCCGTTCCCTTATCCTCACCCTCCAGGTAGCCAGCCAGTAGGTCACAAGTCAGGCTGAGCTTTCTGTCACCAGCTTGTTGCATTGCCTTCCTTTCTGTTTGCACTGTCCCAACCCCAATTTATATTTTGATCTCTTTACTGCTGACTTCAAGAACTCAATTCAAACAAGCACCTATAACAGGGTACACAATGCTGTGCACTTTGTGGGCTCCAAGATCAGATAAGTAGTGCTAGCTTATCATCTGGGAATGGACTATGTCACATAAATAATATGTGGTACACAATACTCCAAGACAAAGCCACACCAGAGGTATTTCTAGGCTCTCACTCCATCCCTCAGTGACCCTACCTTTTTGGAGGTTCACTCAGTCTAGACCACCCAATCGAAATTCTGGTAGCTGTTGTCTACTAATCCCCAGGACACAACACTCCCCTTGCTTCCTCCCTGGGTTCAGTCTCAGTCATTCTCTCCTCCCCAACTCCCACCTTCATCCTAGGGGTTTTCTATATATACACGAATGCTTCTTCAAATACCCTAACCTACCAGTCCCTCAACTTGCTTGTTTCCCATGACCTATTCTTCCACCCACTTCAACTAGACACAGAGATGGTCACACCCCTGGATCTTACCATCACCCACAAGTGTTCCACTTCCATGTTCATGAACTCTGGAATTCCCTTATTTGATCACAGATCTGGTGTCATGCCATGTCTCCCTCTGCCTTGTAACCCCAAACCTTCTTCTTCCTCCTCAATGTTACTTCCTTCCACCCCTCAGTTCTCTCCCAGGTTATCACCACTGCACTGGTGAGATACTTCTTTCCCCATCTTCACCCTTTGGTGAACCAGTTCAATGCTGCACTGTCCACTTCTCTTGAGTACCTGCCACTTTATTCTGTCACTGACTTTGCCCTGTTGAACCTCAAACTTAGGTTTCTCCTACTTTCTGATGAACTCACACACTGATGAATGAAGCTGGGGAAAATCATGAAACCATGTTAACTGGATCCGCTACAAATTTGTCATCTAATCTCATCTGGGTCCTCACCACAGTAAGGCGACCTTTTTATAGCCCCCCCCCCCCATCCCACTCCCATGAGGTGAAGGGGAAAGAAGCAATAGGGGGTGTGGTAAAAAAGTGAAAATTTTTTAACAGTCAGTGATAACTGAAAGACACCAGTTTTTTGAAGGACCACCCTTTCGGGGAGGAGACCATGACAAACTGCTAGTGCGTCTGCTGTTAAGCACTCCGCTTCCAGGGTGCGAGCTTAAAGGCAAGGAGAGAACGGAAGTGATGTCTCTTTTTCGCTCTCCTGGCCCGCTGGCTTGCTCTGCACACACAGACGCTGACTCAGGTTCGACTCGGCCTGGTCCTCCGTAACAGCATGCACTTGACGTAGTTCTCAGCCTCAGAGGTGGCCTTGGGTTTTTGGTGAGTTCTATATGAAATATAGACTAAGCTTAGATCTAAGACTATTTGTATTTCTACTTTCCTATCTCTCTAATCAACATCACCTTGTAATTCCCAAACAATAAAAGCTCTAACTAAAGCTCAGAGGCTTTAACTTACTGGTCTGGAGGATATATTTAAGGGAAAGGTTAAAAGGGAATTTAATGCTCTTGTATCCAATTTTAAATCTCACAGGGGTTTGAGAAGGGATGAGAATGTCCAGAAAAGGTGCTGCTCCCCCCCCCAACTCCTTCAGCTCCTCGCCTTGCATTTCACTGAAAAATTGAGGTCATTCAAAAAGTCCCCTTTAATCCCTGTCTCCCAGTGTTCAGATGCTTTCCACAATCTCTTCCTTCTTCCTTCTCTTCCATAAGTAAGTGGCTCCTTTCCTTGTCAAGAGGAATCATTCCAAGTACACAAGTGATCCCATGCTGTTCCCCAGTGGATTGCCCCACTAGCCTTCCTACTTTCACTAAACTATTCAATCTTTGTCTACTAGCAGTTTCTCGACTGTGTAAAAATGTGTCCTTGTCTCCCCTTCTTCAAATAACTCTCACTGGCCATGCCCCCCTCCCCCCAAGTTAGGCTCTCCTACCTTTCTTTCCTCTTGTGGCTACATTCCTTGAGAAGGCCATTTATACCAACTGCCCTCCACTTCCTTTCTCAATTTCTTCATAACCGTCTGCACTTCTGGCTCAATGGAAACTGCTCTCTCCCAAAGTCCCCAGTCACCTCTCTCTGCAGCCTCCATCACCACCCTCTCCTCAATACTCCCTTTTAGGTTTTCGTGATGCTGCTCTTTCTTGGCTCTTTTCTTTTTCTTTTTTTTTTCCTGGCTCTTTTCTTACCTGTCTGACCTTTCCTTGGTTTCCTTTGCTGGAGCTCCATACAGCTAATCCTGGGTGTCCCATAGGCTCTTCCCTCATATTTTCTCCTTCTACATTATTTAACTTGCTGATCTCATCTGTTCCCATGGATTCCATTCTTATCCCAATGCAGATGATTCCTAGATCTACTCGCTGAGCCCTAACCTCCAGTCTCATCTCCAGCTACCCTTTTGTGTGTTTTGTTTTGTTTTGTTTTTTTTTTGCAGAGCAATGAGGGTTAAGTGACTTGCCCAGGGTCACACAGCTAGTAAGTGTCAAGTGTCTGAGGCCTGATTTGATCCTAGGTCCTCCTGAATCCAGGGCTGGTCCTTTATCTACTGCACCACCTAGCTGCCCCCTCCAACTACTTTTTCAACATTTCAAACTGGATGTCCCAAAGTCATATTAAATTCAACCTGCCAATAACTGAACTCATTCTCTTTCCCCCAAACACTCCCCTCTTCCTAACAACCCTAGTACTGTTGAGGTGGTCACCCAGGCTCATAATCTGGGCGTCATTCATTCTCAACTCACTCCCTCTGACTCCCCCCTCTAATAAGCTGCCAAGTCCTGTCAACCTTACTTTCATAATGTCTCCCACATATGCCTCATTCTCTCCTCAGGCCTTACCGTGATGCTGGTCCAGGGCCTCATCACCTGGGGTCTGAATTATAGCAATGGCCTGCTGGTGAGTGTCCCCACCTCCAGTACCTCCCCACTCCAACCATTCAGCATCAAAGGGATCCTCCTAAAGCGCAGGTCTGACCATGTCACCCCACTCCTCATTCGGTAAGCCAGCAGCTCCATGTCACACTCAGGCCTTTCTAATCTTCTTATACCTTACTCATCCCCATGGATTCTGGGATCCAAGGGCCTTGGCCTCCATTCTGCTCCTCCCATCTCCAGGCACCTCCAGGGGCTGCCCCCAGGTCTGGAGGGCTCTTCCTCCTTATCTCAATCTCTCCCAGTGCTAGCTAACATCGCAGCCCTCTCCATCTGTTTTGTATACACCTTGTCTGCACACTGTTGTCTGCGTGCTCTCTGCCCCTAGACCAAGAACTCCTTGACAGCAAGGACTTTCTTGGCCTTTCTTTCCATCCCCAGTGCCCAGCACAGTGCCTAGCCCAGAGCTGAGCTCTGGATTTCCTCAACTGTACCTCCAGCCTGAGAGCTCCAGTGACCCCTCTCTACACTTCCAACCCCAGCCCGCTTTGGCTTTCTTTTCTGAGTTGTTTCCCCACTTAGAACGTAAGCTCCTTAAGGGCAGGACCATCTTTCCATTTGTAGCTGTGTGCCTAGCAGAGTGCCTAGCACACGATAAGTGTTTAATAAAAGTTTGCCGACTGACCAATGAAATGCTAGATCAGGGCCAAGAGGAGGGGCCGGGGAAAGCTTCACAGAAGAGGCAGCATTTGGGTTGGGCTTTAAGGGATGGATAAGAATTCCACAGATTGGGGCAGCTAGGTGGTGCAGTGGATAGAGCACTGACCCTGAAGTCAGGAGGACCTGAGTTCAAATCAGGCCTCAGACACTTGACACTTACTAGCAGTGTGACCTTGGGCAAGTCACTTAACCCCAATTGCCTCACAAGGAAAGGGAAAAAAAAAAAAAGAATTCCACCAGTTAATAGGGAGAGAGCAATAGCTGAGGCAGAGGAAAAACATGAGTCAAAATGTGCTCGTGTTTGTGTGATGGGTACACATAAGGTCGGTATGGTATAGTCTGCTATGGCTGGGGCATGAGGTACATGGAGAGGAACAGAAGGGAATGAGGCTAGAGAAGGGAGGTAGTCCCAGGCTGTAGAGGGCCTGAAAGATCCATCAAAAGAGTGACACACGCAGATCTGCACGTGAAGATGACAACTCGGGCAGCAGCAAGAAAGAGGGACTTTGGGGGGGGGGGCTGGAGAGCTGCCGGGAAGCTCTTGAAACAGTTCACATGAAGGGCAATGATGGGCTACACTACAGTGGGGGTGGTGGAAACAGAAGGGCGGAGATGCCCAGACAGATCTCACAGAGGGAGAATCATTAGGACTCTCTAGGTGACCAGCTAAAGGAGGAGTCAGAGAAAATACGGAGGTCGCAGACATGGGAGATCATGTGACTTGAACTGCTCAGTCCGGAGGCAGATCACTATGACAGTCTGCTCAGAAGGTCTCCTTGCCTTTTAGGACCCCCAACAACCAGAATAATCTTTCTAAAAAATACCAATTTCACTCTGCTTCTCAAACTCCTTCAAGCCCTGCCCATACATAACATAATCAAGTCCACACCAGACATCCCCTGTACCAATCTAGCCTTATCTGCACCGCTATTCCATAGAGTTACTCTGCTCCAGTTAACTATCAGTCTACTCATAATCTTTTGTCCCCTTGTTTTATTTTTACCACAAGAAAATTATGGAGAAAATTAAGACTAAAGTTTAAAATGTTTCATACAATTTTTAAAAGAGCTGTTTGTTAAATGTTTTCCAACAGACTACTGCATATGTCCAACTATCTTTCTCTTCTCTATGGCATAAGGTCCTTGTGCTTAGTTCTAAAAATGAAGAAACTGGAGCCAAGAAATATGAAATGACTTGTCCAAAGCCAAGCCAATAATTCTAACCTTTCTACCACTACCTCCTAATATTTTCTTTCTTTTGTCATGCAAAACATCTCCATATTAGTCATGTTGTGAAAGAAAACAGACCCAAAAAATCAAGAAAAATCAAGAAAAAAGTGTACTGCAATCTGTATTCAGGCACCATTAGTTCTTTCTCTGGGGATCTTATCTATTCCTTAGTATTTTTTTTTTCCAAGGCTATGGGGGTTAAGTGACTTGCCCAGGGTCACACAGCTAGTAAGTGTCAAGTGTCTGAGGCCGGATTTGAACTCAGGTCCTCCTGAATCCAGGGCCGGTGCTCTATCCACTGCACCACCTAGCTTCCCCATAGCTGTGTGACCCTGGGCAAGTCACTTAACCCCATTGCCCTGCAAAAAACAAACAAAACAAACAAACAAAACCAAACAAACAAAAAAAGTGTTATTTTCTTCAGTATTTTTGTGTCTCCTTTACCAAGCTGTTGACTTTTTTTTTAAGTGAGGCAATTGGGGTTAAGTGACTTGCCCAGGGTCACAGAGCTAGTAAGTGTTAAGTGTCTGAGGCCAGATTTGAACTCAGGTACTCCTGACTCCAGGGCCGGTGCTCTATCCACTGTGCCACCTAGCTGCCCCACTGTTGACTTTTTAAACATGATTTTCCTGCATCACACTCATTTTTCTTCCCATTTTTTTCCTCTACCTCTCTTTATTTTCAAAGTGCTTTTTGAGCCTTTCTATGCCCTGGGACCAATTCATATTTTTCTTGGAAGCTTTGAATGTAGGAACTTTGACTTCTGTTATCTTCTTCTGAGCATGTATTTTGATCTTCCTTGTCACCACAGTAACTTTCTATTGTCAGAATTTTTTGTTACTCATTTTCTCAGCCTATTTCTTGACTTTTAACTCTTTCTTAAAGGAGGGCTCTGCTTCCTGGGTGGAGAGTGCACCATCCCAAGCTTCAGGGGATTTGCACAGCTGTTTTCAGAGATACTTCTAGAGACTTCTAAGTTTTCAGTTCTTCCAAGGTGATATGATCAAAGGAGAGGTGTGTTTACTACTCTCTTGGCCTGTGATGAGGCTCCCTGCTCCATTGTGGTCTCAAGCTCTGGTATGACAGTGCTCCTCCCCATCCTAGGACTGCCTCCCAAGCCTGCTACCTGGATCTGTATATGGGAAAAGCAACAGAATCCTGCCTTAGTGCTAGCAAACAGACCCCCTGTAATCTCCTTCTGACCAGTTGTTCGACCCTCTTACTGTCTGTGGACTGAGAGTTCCAGAAGTAGCTGCTGCCGCTACCGATTCAATAACTCCTGCTCCTGGTTTGCTGGGTCCAGTCTGCCCTGGTGTGGCTTCTGCTGGACTGCGCTACATTCTCATCCCAGTACCACAGACCTTTTAAGTTGTCACTGGCTGGAAAATTATTTCACCCTGTCCTTTTGTGGGTTCTGCTGCTCCAGGAATGATTTAAACATATCTGGAGGGGTTTGGGGGAGAGCTGAGGTGAGGCGCTGCCTTTCCTCTGCCATCTTGGTTCTGTCTCCCCATAATCTTTCTTTCAGAACATCCTCTCCTCCTCTTGGCCTCTCTGAATCCTGAGTTCCACAATGTGGACAATCCTTCTACTCATGTAAGTAGTAACCCCTCCAAATTTGGCTTCCTGAGCTTCCACCCTCCCCCCCAACCCCCGCCTTGACACACACATACCCCATCTAGTGGTCACTCTTTTGGACTAAATTTCTCTGTGCTTAGCTAAAACCATGGTCTTTGTACAACTGTCTATTTTGGGGACCATAATTGAAATCTTTCCAGTTTGGTAGGCCCTGCTAAAACTTAGATGACAGTAGCATAGTTTTTGAGAATACAGGAAAAGCTAAATGCTAGCCAGTGTTTACTCCAGAACAAACCAATGACTTCAGAGTTACAAATTAGGGCACAATATTACAGAACAAATATTGTGAAATAGCTAAGAAAAAGTAGAGAGTTAAAATATGTTCAAATGCATAAACATGATGTAATAAAGAATCAAGATGTGCTCACTTCTTCCTGAATGCACGTGAATCTAGAAACAAAGGCCAAATTAGAAGAAGTAACTCAGCCAGCATCCTTGTCTATTAGAGGGCTTTCAAGTAAAACTATACCATATTACCATAATTAGTAAAGCTATTGGTAATGAAGTTATTTTATGATAAAGTTAGCAAAGAAAAAACGTTTTTAAAAAACTGTAAGGGGCTAAAATTCTAGCTATACTGTCTAAAATATCTAATGAATGGTCACCTATAAATTATAAGCTTTAGCAAGAGTTTAGACTTTTAAGCATTTATTAAGGAGAATAAGAATTTGGTGAAGAGAGAGAAAGGCTGGATTCATCTATCTATCTTGGGGAGCTACTGTTCTCTTGCTCCACTCTCCACGAGAGTCCTGGAGAAAGAGAGAGAGCCAGTCTCGCCCTCTTTTCCTCCCACAAGCCTCCTGTGAAACTGGGAACATCCCATCTACACACACACACAGCTCCAAGCTAATTGACTGGTAGCTTTGATAGACAGTACCCACCAGCAAACATCACTTCCTGATGCCAAAGAAAAGCTGCATGGCCTTGCCCTCAGAGGACTTCTCCTCATGGTGGAACTTTCCTACAGCAAGTCTCCAGCACGTGGCGTCATTCCAATCGTTACAAAACCATTTTGACAAATCATTCAAAGAAACAGTAGCAAAAACTATGTAGTTCATTGAGGAAGGTCCATGGAACAAAAAAAAATCTATCTCCAACCACAGTAGGGGGAAGGAACAACAGGATCCCTAGCTCACATTATGTGGGTGTGGGTGGGTATGTGTGTGTGCCCATATATGTAGGCTTGCCATTTGCCGTCTAATATAGTCTTCTTTGGGAGTCTCAGAAGTAGGGGTGGGAAAAAAGGGTGCCTCTGAAGGGGTGGTCCTTGCTAGCTCTGTCCCAGGTATACTTCAGAGGCTGTCCTACCTTGGGTTTCTGAAGGCCCAAGATGGTCTGTCTTATTTTCAGATTTGCCCTCTTCCCCCAACTTTCCTGCCTAGGCATTAGCAAGATTTCTGTCCTTCCCTCCCTACTTTAATGTCTCTTCCTCTACCAAGACTTCTAAATGCCTATTTTATTTCCCACCATTCTTGATATTCTTTTAGTTACTATTTAGCAATGAATCTTGTATTAGTATCTATGGTATGTTCCGTCCCTGATTCCTGCTCTCGGCATCTGGTAACAATTTCTAATCCAGTATCAAGATAAAATATGTTTTCTTTATTATATCTAGAGTTGTACTTCTCACTGAGTTTTTAGGCTTGCACTTTTAAAAATATTTATCCAGTAGCCTTGAAACACTATCAGTAAAATGATAACATAGTATACAAAAATCTTTAAAAATACTGTTAACATTTTAAAACATTGTTTACCTTTTTCTTAGGACATTTCCTAATTTTATTTTGTATTATGTTCACTGTTAAATGCAGCCTTTAAAATATCCCTCCCCCAACTGTAGACATACATCAGAGCCTGTTGAGGCATTGGTTAGTTTTGCTGAACTTCTGTTTTTCCCTTTCTTTTCTGTTCTTTATTATAAGGAATGACTTGCTAGGTGGGAGAGGAACATGTTGGGAAGTGAAGCTGGAATGAAAATAAAAGATACCAATAAAAACTTAAACCACAGATCACTCATTATCACAAAAGCATTATCAACACAGCCCAAACTTTCATCCAGGTGAACATCACACTTTTTATCAGCTCTGGCATCCACATTTTGACCAACTCACCAAATTCATGAAAGACCTATAAAAGGCAGGTGACAAAAGGAAAATGGATAGTAAATACATTGAATAACAGACATTTAACAGCTATATACTACATGGGAAAATGAGTGTAGAGGGGTCTAGAAGCAAAGAACCCATTTTTCTTCTCCCAGGTGGTTCTATTTGGGTTGTTTTTTGTTTTGTTTTAGGGTTATGAGACTTCTAGGGAAAAGAGAAGAAAATACCCCACAAGAAAACCCCTCAATAAACACAGAAAATAGGTGAAGCTAGGGGGACTGCAGGTATAATAGAGCAAACGAGTCACCAAAGGTGCCAGAAGCACCAACAATGGAAACCAATCCAATCCAACATAGGTTATTTAGCATTTGTCACATGCAGGGCACTGAGTCAGGTGCTAGAGTTAGAAAGACAAAAGTCCCTGAGATAGCCAGATAAACAAATACAAGGTAATTTGAAAAAGGAGAGCAAGAACAACTAGGGGTAGAGGGGAGATGAAGAAAGGTTCAAAATCTAAGGGAACTCTTGGTTGAGTCTTGAAGAAAGCTTGGGATTCCAAGAGGCAAAGATGTGTGGTAAAAAGTTTTAACAGTCGGTTAGATAATGGAGAGACGCCAGTTTTTTTTTAGGACCACCCTTTTGGGGAGGAGACCAACAGATGAGCTATGCACACCAGTCCATCTGCAATGCACGCCAGATTGCCTGCTGAGCACTCGACTTCCGGGGTGCGAGCTTAAAAGGCAAGGAGAGAACAGAAGTGGGCCTTTTTTCCTGCTCTGCTGGTCTCCTGGCTGCACTGCACAGACAGACGGGGACTGGAGTTTGACTCTGTCCGGCTCTCGGTTAACAGCACGCGCTTGACTCGGTCTCTCGCCCCAAAGGTGGCCTTCCGCTTTTGGTGAGTTTTATATGGAATATAGACTAAGCCTAGACTTAAGATGATTTGTATTGTATTTCTACTTTCCTATCCTTCTAATCAACATCACCTTGTGACTACCATACAATAAAAGCTCTATCTAGAAAACCAGAAGCTTCTTCCATTTACTAGTCTGGGAGATAAATTAAGGGAAAGGTTAAGTAGGGTAGATTTATGATCTAATACCCAATTTTAATATCACAGATGAGAGAAGAGGGATCCCTATCAAAGGGACAGCCTTTTCAGAGACAAATTGGTAGGAAATGGGCTATGGAATTCAGGGCACAGTAAAGAGGTCAGCTGGGTTGGAATGGAGAGGCTGTGATGGGGAGTCATATGAAATTAGTCTTCAGAGGGACATGGGAGTCAGATTAGGAGAGTTTGCAGGCCAGCCTGAAGAATCTGTGTTTTATTCCATGGGCAAAAGGGAGCCTTAAGCAAGAGTGACACGATCAGACCTGTGTCTTTGAGGTATTGCTTAGTTTTGTTGAACTGCTGGAATATCACTTTGGCAGCTATGTGGAGAACGGATCAGAGAGCAAAGAGATTAGAGACAGAGAAAACAACTAGAAGGCTAGAGCAATGGTTCAAGCAAGAGGGAACTAGAGCCTGAATTAGGATAATGAACATGGGAGTGGAGAGGAGATGGATGGGGGACACAGTATGGCTGTAAAACCCCCGAGACTCGAGAGCTGAATAGACAGGGAAGGGGAAGAGAAGGAATAACCAAGTATGACTGGAAAGACGGCAGGCTTGGTTGACGGTGAGGCAGTGGCTTCCTTAATAGTATAAGGAGCTAAAATTCTAGCTAGTCTGTCTAAAATATCTAATGAGTGGTCGCCAATAAATTATAAGCTTTAGCAAGAGTTAGACTTTTGTTTGTTTGGTTTTTGGGGGGGGCAGTGAGGGTTAAGTGACTTGCCCAGGGTCACACAGCTAGTGTCAAGTGTCTGAAGAGTTAGACTTTTAAGCATTTATTAAGGAGAACAAGAATTTGGTGAAGAGAGAGAGAAAGGCCTAGATTCAGCTATCTCAGGGAGCCAATGTCTCCAGCTCTTCCCCCCCACCCCTACCCCCGCCGAGGTCCTCCAGAAAGAGACCAAGAAAGCAAGCATTGCCTCTTTTATAGACCGTACCCACGAACAAATGTCACTTCCTGATGCCAAAGAAAACCACATGGCTTGCCCTCAGACGCCTTCTCCTCAAGGCAGAGCTTTCCTACAGTAGCTCTCCAGCAGGTGGCATCATTCCAATCGTTACAACAGGAAGGGGGAGGTTTGGAGAAGGGACTGGTTTAGGAAAGAAAAGAATATGTTACATTTGTGACCTGTTGCACTTAAGACGCCCAGCTGGAGGTGGTCATCATATCCTGACCCTAACTTTGACTCTAATTCCAACTCTAACCCTAATGAGACCAGAGTTCACAAGAGATGAGGCCTGAAGAAAGAAATTTGGAAGTCATCAACATAGAGGTGATCACTGAATTTATAGGAGCAGATGAGAAGGGGGGAGAGAGGGGGGAGAGGGAAGGGAGAAAGAGAGCAAGAGAGTGAGAGTTGGGGGGAGGGGGGGGAGAACCCATAACAGAGCCTGGTGGGAAACACACTTGGAAGTCAGAGAGAAACAAGGCAATGTTTGCCTAGTGACATCTTCAAATGAATAAATGACACATTCATAGAAATTAGGGAAAAAATTAACACTGAAAAGAAATTATGGGAGAATTAAACTACAATTAAAATATGCAAAGAGCAAAGATTGATGGATCAATAGACTCGACCAACAAAAATCGATCCCGAGGAAGATGCTTCTACCCAGTACAAATCAACTAGAAGAAAAGGAGGTACCCAAACTCTGAATTATCCCCAAACTAAAAACAAGCAAACTCACAGGCTGTAGTTGAAAGAGAGTCCAGATGTCACAGTCTGAGGGTGGCTGACACTTCAGAAAATGTATTTTTTAAAAATGTGAATGCAATATTTCAGGAAACTATCAGATAAAACTTCCCAGAATAAGAAAAAAACAAGCTGCCAAATGAAAAGAATCTCCAGAGAAAACCCCAAGAATCAGGATTCCTAGACATGCTGTTGTTGTTATAATGTTTAAGGAAAAAATACTTCAATTTGTTGAGAATAAGGACAAGAATTACTTACCAGGAAACATTCATCAGGATCACAGTAGGCTTTATCAAAGAAGACAGTGGGTGAGGGGAGAATGTGAATTGTGATATATACAAAATTTAAAGAGCATGGATTATAACTTCAGAATGAGCTACACAGCAAAATGCCATATCCGATTTCAAAGGAAGAGATCACATCTGAAAGGCAATCGTACTTTTCAAAATGATCAAGACATCAGTTCTTCCAGGAAGTCTTAAAAGTACTTAAAACAATTCTCAAGGAAAGAGAAATCAATTGCCATCACCGTAAGAAGCCGCAGAGTATTGTATTATCAATGTTCCTAAGTGTTTTGGGAGGATGTCTGATAGAACTAGGAAGGAGAAGGGTGCGGAGCAGCATGAGAAGGAAGAGGGGATGAGAGCAAAGAAATCCCAGAGCAAAGCTCTGCAACCTCCAAGCCAAAGAAGCACCGAGCCCTGTTCATCTGAAACAATTTTGTTTAGAGGATCCTTTTAAACTTTTGAAATGGAAACAGAAATATGAAGAATAAGAAGTATGTATTCACTTCTAATAGGACAAGGGACAAAAAGGCAAACCTAGCAATTGTAAAGCTCAAAGTAAATAGGCCAGGGGGCAGCTACGTAGCACAGTGGATAGAGCACCGGCCCTGGAGTCAGGAGTACCTGAGTTCAAATCCGGCCTCACACACTTAACACTTACTAGCTGTGTGACCCTGGGTAAGTCACTTAATCCCAATTGCCTCACTAAAAAAAAAAAAGTAAATAGGCCAAAAGCTCTAATAAGCAACTGAAAGAAATAAAAGAAATAATCTGTCACAACTACAGAGAAGAGAAACATCTTTGTCAGTCAAGCAAATATATGAAATGATTACAGACAAATCATGGGTCTAATTACAAACAGAAAACAGGATTCTGCAAAGAAGCCATTCCCCTTGGATCACAAGAAATATGGGCTCCCCAATGAAACAATGGTCAAACAACAAGAACAACAAAAAGATCCATTTTCTTTTTCTTTTCTTTCTTTTTTTTTTTTGCGCAGCAATGGGGGTTAAGTGACTTGCCCAGGGTCACACAGCTAGTAAATGTCTGAGGCCGGATTTGAACCCGGGTACTCCAGAATCCAAGGCCGGTGCTTTATCCACTGCGCCACCTAGCTGCCCCAAGAAGATCCGTTTTCAAGGGAGAAAACCCTAACTAGCAATAAGCACATGAAGAAATGCTCAAATCCCCTAACAATCAGAGGAATACAAATGAAGGTGCACTCAAGATACCACATTGGGATGACTGGGATGGCAAGTGTCAAACATGATCCAAAGTAAAGTTATTGGTGGGAATGTAGGAGGAGGTCAACCTGGCAATTTCTTTACGACAAATTAATAAAACTCATTCCTTTCATACTCATTCATTCATTCATTCATAACCTTTTGACTGGGGCAGCTAGGTGGTGCACCCAGAGTTCAAATCTCACCTCAGACACTTACTAGCTATGTGACCCTGGGCAAGTTACTTAACCCCAAATGCCTTAAAGCATCCAGGGCCATCTCCAGTTGTCCTGGTGTATATCTTGCCACTGGACCAGATGGTTCTGGAGGAAAGAGTGAGGTTGGTGACCTGGCACAACCCTCCCTCACTTAAATGCAATTCACTGCAAGCTATGATATCACCCCAGTGTCACAGTCCTCTTCAAGAACGAAAGACAAAGAAGAACAAACTTCTGAATGACCGAATTACTGGGACTTTAACCTAAAGGTATTATGAAAATGAAAAAAGGCTCTGGTCGTACACAAACATTCAGAGTTGTTTAAAAATATTCATTTGCTAAATCTATCCATGATAAAAATTAATAGGTAAATAACCTATACATCATATGATTACAGAATGATTAAAGGAAATTAATTTACCAGCTCATGAAGCCATTAATGACCATAATGGCTGTAAAGAAACACGGTGGGACCTAAACAAAGTCACACAAAGCAAGACCGGCAGAATGAGAACTGATGCAGAAGTCCCAAAAGGCAACTTTAAGGAAGTAAAGAAGCCAAAGGGAGCCCAGCGTCAGCCTGACTTGCAAAGGGACGCAGAGCAAACACGTTTCTTGTTTGTTTTCTGTTGATCTGCTTGATTCCATTCTGTTAAATGCTAGTAATTTTATGTCAGATTTCAGGCTTTTTGTATGTTGGTTAGCTTGAGCACTGAAAACCCCCAGACTTTCTGAGTTGGAAGGCACCTCGGTAACTATCTTCTACAATCATTCCTGAAAAGGAATCCCTGATATCACATACCCAATGGGGGAGGGAAGGGAAGAACTGACTGCCTTCTCCCTAGGCACTCTATGCCACGTTGTTATATATTGTTAAGATATATTTTCTACACATTTAAATTGATCTTTTTTGCAACCTCGACCCAATCAATGCTCCTAGCTCTTCTCTCTGGGGACAAGCGGATTATTTGGTTTTATTGTTGGTGATTAAGTTCATAATTTTTAAAATTGTAAACATTAACAATTTTAAAATAGAAAAAACATCCTAATCATTATTGACTGAAAAGACAATTACCCAAGGGAAAGCTGGCATTAGGTTAAGTGATTGAAAAGAGCTGAAAATTAGTAGACTGTAAGTATACCAAGGAGGTTATATTTCTTTAAATCTTGACTTAACTGAGTGTCCTCTTTAAATTGATTAAAAACATCTAAGCAAAACTATTAAAGAATATGAAGAAAAAACAGTTAGGAGGTGGTTTTATTTGTTTGTTTGAGCAAAACTGAATAGGACTGCACTAATATCTCAGGAAATCGTGTTTAGAAGAATCTGGCTATTTGTCCCAGAAATACATCTTGGGGCAGTTACCTTTACTTATCAGTCAAGCATCCATGAAAAAGACAGTTTTCTTCATTTATATTCTCTTAGCTGTAATTACCAAACCTATAAAGGCAACAGCAAATCCTATGAAAACCAATTATTACATGGTTCTAAAGTTGTTTTTCCTCAACTTTTTCAACCACATTCTCTAAACATTCCAGACAAAGCCAAGACTTTTCAAGGCACAAGAATGAAGATGAGCCTTCTCAAATCTGATTATCCTCGGGAGAACAAAAACCACGTCATGCCACTTTCGTAACTAAAACGCCTATCAGAATGTCTTAAATATTGTATTAACTTAACGTCTATTTATGACAATGGTTAATTTCCTCATTTGTTTTTATTAGGGATCAAGAATACACATTTGTTTTGAATGCTGGCAGGTGTTAATTGGTAAATTTGTGAAAATCTCATCCTTGTCATAGTCTAAGAATTCATGAGGTACGTGAATTTTTACTCAAAAATTGGGTTACCATCTTCCTCTGTTAGTATTCTAGCATTGTAAATCTGACCTGATTGGTCTTTCAGCATCTGTGCTTGGAACATTCTACTATGTAGACCAAAATCAGTCAGTCCAACAGCATTTATCAGCCTAGAAAACCAAGTGTAAGGAAAATGTATAGTCTCCAGATACCGGCAGCTTGTTGAGTTTGTCCATCAAGACTTGTCAAGCTCTCGGACACAACCTGTAATTTGGCCAGGCTAAGACATAGACATGTGTCTTATATATATTATGTATATTGTGTGTGCCTATGTAAATATACAACACACATAAATACACAAGTACATATATGTATATACATCAATGGATAGATGATTGGATGGAGGGAGAGAGAGAGAGAGAATGAGAATATACCTGGGTACATAGACAGTCAATTTTGACAATGAGCTGTGTCCTGAAATGAATTATCAGGTGATCAGGACATACAACAGTTGGGAAACTGCAGTGTTTACAACTCCCCTAGACTGCTCGCTGCTACAGAAGTCCAACTTTAAAACCAATATTCGCCTGTGGTGCATGTAATGGCACAATCTCATAGGGGGCCATATAATAGGCTAACTCGTAAGAATCACAGCAAACCACAGAACAATGCAGAGTGGGGAGTCCCCAGGGAGAGCTTACTTGACCCTGAAGACTAGCCCTTTCTCTACCAGTTCTAGTCCTAGAGAGTTGCCCAGATGACTAACAAATACCTAGGATTCTAAGTGGCATAAAAAACCCATATGGGGGGGGGGCAGCTAGGTGGTGCAGTGGATAAAGCACCAGCCCTGGATTCAGGAGGACCTGAATTCAAATCCGGCCTCAGACACTTGACACGTACTAGCTGTGTGACCTTGGGCAAGTCACTTAACCCTCATTACCCTGCCCCCCCACCCAAAAAAAGCACATATGCATCATCTAAGACATATGGTGCCTGAGGAGGAGGTGGGCTCACTATGTAGCTATGGCCCTACACTGGTTACTGCTCCCCCTCGACCCACCTGGGGCATTGAAAGAGGCTCCTCTTTTACATAAACCTTCTGTCCTCAAGTCTGTCCTTTGAAGTTGAGCAGAATAAACGCATCTCCCTTTCCACCTGATGACCTTTCATGTCCCTCCCATGTCACCATCTCTTCTCTGAGCAAAGCTCTGCAGGTCCTTCACGTGGCACGGTCTCCATACTGGTCACCCTGACACTTGTCTATACAGTTCCCAATTTCCAGCATCAAGAGCTCAACACAATGCCCTCGACATGGTCTGATCTGAGCAGAGCAAAGTCCACTTCAATTCTCATCTACCTCCTTCTATGCCGTGCCTAAAGATGCTGCAGCTTTCTGGGATGTCATGTCACCCTCATACTGAAACTAGAGGCCACCACACCCCCAGATCATTCTCCCAGCCACTCTTGTCTAGCCCTACCTCCCCGATTTGGGACTCGGGAAGTGAATTTTTTGAACATTTCTCTCCATTAAGTTTCATCCAATCTGGTTTAGACCATCAAGATGTTTTTGGAAACCATCATCACATATTCCACCTATTCCTTCTGGCTTTAATCTGCAAACTTGACAAGGCCACCTTTGGCCAGGTCATGCATAAAGCTCCACTAGGCAGCAGAGGGTCAATAATGGATCCCTGGGGTGCTCTACCAGAAACTTCCTGCCAAGCTGACATCAACCGCTTAACGACTGCTTTGGGGGTCCAGTCATTCAACCTGTTCTGAATACAACTAACTGTACTAGGATCCAGGGCACATCGATCCATCTTGTCCACATGAGAAGCTCGAGAGACAAGGTCAAACCCACTGCTGAATTTTAAATATACTGTATCGACAGCATTCTTCTTCCCCCAAATTTAACTCCACCATCCTCTCACAACAAGACGTGGGCTTCACTGGAGATATCTATCATGTCAGCTACATCAGCCCTCTGCCCAGCCCTCCTCCTCTTACTTCATTCCTCAAAACAGCACCCTCACTATGATCACCTCTTCCTTCTTCCCTCTGGTCATAGATGAAGCAGGACCCTGCTCCCCACACGGGTAAATCCCTCAACGTCATGCTTGATCCTCATTCTCCAGAACCTTGCTGGAGCAACTGCCCAGTTTCCATCTTCCTCTCCACTGGATCATCCCCATCTACCCACAAATATGCCAAACTCTAGAAAAAGTCCCTTCAGCCTCTTTGCCCCCATTCAGCCAGTCTCATCCCTCTCTTACTACATTTCTCAGTAGTTGTCTGGGCTGATGCCTCTCCTTCTTCAGTGACCACATCTTCCACACCACCTTGTCCGGCTTCCTTTGACTTCTCTGTTCTCCTAAAGATGCTCTAAATTCACTGATTATTTCCTTATTATGAAATCCAGAGGCCTCTCTTGGTATCCATTCCCTCTGACCTTTCCAAGACCTAGTCAGGGGAGACTGCGGTCCCTGGCTCTGGAGTCAGAGGGATCAGGTTCAAATCCTGCCTGACATGTGCTCCCCATGTGACCTAGGGGAAGTCACGGGCAGTTCAGATGTCTCATCTATCAAGTGAGGAAACTGGGAGAGCTCTCCTGGGCCCCTTCTGCCTGGAGGTCTAGGATCCAATGGATCTCACCAGCCCAGCACCCTGCTGCTCTCCCCGCCGTGCAGACTCTCCGTGCCACCCTGCGCCATGACCCTGAGCTCACAGAAGTGCATCCTGCTTTCTCTCCACTGCAGCCACAAGAATTACGCTTATGCATAGATCCAGGGCCCAAAAGTCCTCCGGGGCTCTTGACTGCCCTCTGAGTAAAGTTCACTCTCCCTCTTGCAAAGCCCTCCCGGTGCCACCTGATTTTTTCAGCCTCCTATCTTCTTCTTACCCACAGTGAGTCAGCACAATGGGTCCCCTTCCTGCCCCACGCCTAGAATGCCATCCCAGCTTCTTTGCCCACGGATTCCTCGCCATCTGTGTGAGCCACTTCCTCCTGGAAGCCTCGCCTGATTCCCGGTGACAGTCTTCTCAGACTTGACAGGGGTTTGTGGTATGAATAACGGGTTAATTATAGAAGGCAACCCATTCCCATCATCTGAGGTTTTTGCCTTTTTGTCTCCTGCCCACACTCCTAAGTGTTCAGCTCTTTGTCCAAATCTGGGGTCCCCTGTGCTACCTAGCATGCAGCATAGTCCACAACGGAGTGAAGGTTGGAGCAGGAGCCGGGCCTCCAGGATGGGCTAGCCTGGATACCTGAGATCCCTTACGATGATGCCTGAAGCAAAGGAAACTGCTTTCCCTACTCAGAACTTACGGGGTTTTTTCTTTAGGCCCTCACTTGTCATATTAAGAAGCTAATGGCTATCCTAGATTCTCAACGTCCCATCTGCCTGCAGTCATCGGGATTGTATTGTGAGCACAGGTGACTTGGGAGCTCCGAAAATGGAAAGTATTTAGGGGCCTTCACATAAAAGTGACTGACAGCGGTTCTGTTGAATTAAACAAAGAACACAGTTGATGAAGAGAAGAACATCTGAAACCCAACTGGGAAGGGGCAGCTAGGGGGCGCAGTGGATAAAGCAGCAGCCCTGGATTCAGGAGGACCTGAGTTCAAATCCGGCTTCAGACACTTACTAGCTGTGTGACCCTGGGCAAGTCACTTAACCCCCATTGCCCCACCAAAAAAAAAAAAAAAATCAATGAAACCCAACTGGGTTCTCTTCCCCAGGCAGACAAACATGACAGTTTTCTATCCAAGAACAAAACAGAGGCATGGTCTCACCTTGTCTCACCAACTATCCTCACGCAATGAAATATTAGCCCCACCTTTAAAAGAAGGGAAAGCGTTCCCTCCAAATGACTGCTCCATAAAAAATGTCAACGCTAAGCCAGCCTTGGACCTTACCCTGCTCCTTATTCTGTTGTAACAGGTTTGTGACCGGTGCCCAGAATGAATCAGCCCTAAGGACAGGGAGGCAATTTGTTTCCCTGAAAGGTTCTCATGCTGAAAGCCAATGCCGTATTGGATTCGACAGAACCCCAGCTTCCTAATCAACAACCCCCCCCTTTTTTGATCAAGCACACCCCCTTAGCAGAATGCAAGATCTCCTGGCAGAATTGTGCGTAAATGAATCACAAATCCATTTTTGAAATGAATTGCAATCCATTTGCATGGCTTTGGACATGTTGTGATGAGCCTACTTTAAAATGGCGACTGTGAAATGGTTTCAACTTGGAAATGCCTTTGAGATACAAGCCCATTCACTTTTGACCAGCGGAAGCTATGCAGCTACTGGTCCAAGGACATGGGAAGAAGCCCTGTCTAAGACAGACAAGCCCTTGAAAGAAAGGAGCCCGAGGGCCACCCACTCCCAAAGCCCTGTGGGCGGCGGGATACTGACCACAGTCTGGGGCTATGAGGCCGTCCGGGTAGGGGAGAGTGAGCCTCCTGACTTCCTCCAGCTTTTCCCGTAGCTTCTTCACTTGGTTGTCTGAGCGGCTTATCCTCTGCCTCAGGAGTTTCAGTTCACCATTCTTCTTCTCCACCTGCTCCCGCAGGCAGCACACCTGGCTCTTGTTCTGCCTGGAGGAGAAGCAGTATGAGTGCAGCGAGTCGATGAGCTTGCATGCCCCAGATGCCGACATGATGACCTCGTTGATGGACATGGGGTTGGCATCCGTGTCTCCCTTCTGGCCAAGCACGGCTTCTGTGGCAGGCTTCGGCGTGACGTCTGGCGGGGGCGCCGATGAGCTCTGTGAGGGCTTCTGAGGCGTGGCGGTCAGGGAGGACGTCCGGGAGCCCTCTGCCAGGCACGTGCCAGGCCCCACGCTGCCTCGGCTGCAGCCCGCTTCCATGTCTCTCTTGAGCCTTTTCCTGTCCAGCGGCTCCTTTGGAAGCGAGGGCCTCTCTCGCGTGTGCCGAGAGGAGAAACTGTAAGAGTGCAGCGAGCCAATGAATTTACACGCCCCTGACCCAGGAGGAGTGAAGTCATCGATGGAGATGCCGCTCTTGTCTGTGTCCCAAGCCTCGGCTTGGGCACGTGTTTCAGTACAGCTGCCCAGAGAGGGTCTTGCGGGCTCTCTGGGGACTCTGGGCTCTGTGGCCAAACTGTCAGCGGAAGTTCTTGGGGACCCTTCAAGCAGGGTGGGCCTCTCTGCCTCTTGCTCAGACTGGGACGCTGCTCGTTCCATCTTGCCAACCTCTTCTTTTGCTATCGGCTCTTCATCCACAGCCAGCAGTGGACGTTTGTCGACTTCACCCTCGGCTTCCTCCTGCTGCTCCCTCACATCCCCGGGAGGTTGGTCGGCCTCCTTCCTCCTACTTCGGACATGACTGCGGGCACTTTTTTTCTTTTCTGCCAAGTGAAAGATGGACGGCACAGCGGTTGGTTTGAGAAGTCGGTGCTGGTCCTCCAGCCTTTTAGAGAAGCTGTCTTTGGTGAAGTGCTCACTGCAGAGGAAGGAATACTTGGTGGGAGTCCAGTTATCCCTCTGAACCGCTTTCAGCCACTGGATCAGGCGTTTGGAATCCTTAAGGGGGAACCTGTAAGACAATTCAAGTGATAAGTAAAAACTTCTTATATTCGTGGAAGAAACAACAAATTTCAATGATTAAAAACAAACGAACGGTTTTTACTAGGTTGAAACACTTAAAATAACATTTTCTTGCAGACTCTGGGCCACCTGAGTCTAACAACAATGACAAGCTGCATCATCTCATTTGGCATCACAGAGCAGCGTGGCTTTTGACATCTTAATAATCACATCAACCATCCAACAAATATTGCTTATTGTCGTTCAATGACCCTGCGGCTGGTGAAACAGACTGAGGCTTGTCATAGCTGTTGATCATTGTCGTGGAGGATGGAGATCCCTCAGAGAGAAAAGGGTTTTCCTCTAGATTAGGGGGTCTTTCCAAGGTGGGCACCTCTTTTACAGGTAATAGCCTTCTAACTGCATCAAGCACCAAAATGTCAGAGAACCTTTCAAATAGGACCTCAGTGACTCAAATCATCCTAATAATCTATAATGGAAAAACTCAACTGATGAACGCTCCCCATCACCCAGACTATGACACAAAACTGGAAGGCCACTCCTTTGAGTTAGCCTATGAATATATAAAGCTAGAACATGACAAGAACGAGTTGGGGTCGAGCAGGAATTGGAGGAAGACAGCCGACTGGATGGCACTTGCTCAGCATTTTAACTTCCTACTCCCAGGTCAATTTTTAATGTAAATGTTTTCTTGGGGATCTCATACTCATAAATCTTGGAGAAACAGAATTTCCAAAGAATCAGAATAGCTTTGATATAAAGGGGTCATGAAGAAATATATAATGAGTATGAAGCTGGCTGAAGCATATTTCTGATGATTATCTAAATCATGCCACACAAAGTGGCATAAAGAATATAACTGAGGGGCAGCTAGATGGCGCAGTGGATAGAGCACCAGCCCTGGAGTTGGGAGTACCTGAGTTCGGGTCTGGCCTCAGACACTTGACACTTACTAGCTGTGTGACCCTGGGCAAGTCACTTAACCCCAATTGCCTCACTAAAAAAAAAAAAAAGAATATAACTGAGGAGATGAGTGATCTGAAAAGAAGGCAGGCTGGTCATGTAACCAAGTCAAGTCAACAAGCATTTATTAAACACTCACCATGAGCCAGGCACTGGAGATGCAAAGACAGGCAAAAACCAGACCCCATCCTCAAGGGGCTCATGGCCCAGTGAGGGAGACAACATGCAAACAGCCATATACAAACAAGATACAGACAGGACAAAGTGGAGATGCAGTTATGTCCACTGAGTGTGAACAATGAGTCAGTGTGAAAAGGAATCTAGAAGGTCAAGTGGTCCCATGTATTTGAATTTGAACTAAGTAAAGCAATAATTATGAAAAATGAGGTAATTGACTCCAACTCTATGGAAAATTCGAATAATGTGACCAGTTCCTGGGATCTGTTACTCCAGCGAGCTGTAATCTCAGAGGGAAAGCGTTAGCATTAGGGAGTTTGGGAAAGGCTTCTCATAGAAGGTTAGACTTTAGCAGAGACTGGAATGAAGCCAGCGCAGCCAGAAGAGGAGATAAGGAGAGAGGCACTCCTGTAGATTTTGTAGAGGGGAGAAAGGCGTAAGATCACTGGGAAAGGGGGAAGGGGCCAGGTTAGGGCAGGATTTAAAAACCAAACAGGGTTTTATATTTGTTCCTGGAGGTAAGAGGAAGCTACCAGAGTTTCCTAAATTGGGGGTGGGGAGGCAGGGAGGGTTAGGTGGGTCAGACCTATGGACACTGACAGCTGAGCAGAGGATGTACTGGGGTGGAGAGATACCTGAGGCACAGAGACTACCTAGAAACCACTGAAACAGTCCAGGTATAAGATGAGGAAGGTATGGGGGGAAGGCCATCACAGACACTGAATAAGGCAGTGGTACCTATGAAATGCCAAAAGATCTACACTGGGCAGACTCCTTCCTGGAAAACATGTGGACAACGACTTCAAAGGAAGGAAAAGCACAGACAGATTGCATTCTACGAGGAGAGAAAGAAGATCCGCATCCTAACTTACTGAAGCAGGTGAAGGTATTGAGCTATGTCCTAGGGATACCACAATGTTCTCAAGGAGCCTACAAGCTACTAGGGTTGAAAAGTAACACATTTGTTAAATGAGGGTCAAACATAAAGTCAACCAATAAATAGGCATTTATTAAGTGCTTACTATGTGCTATGGACCAGGCAAATGCCATCCAACCCACCTAACTCTTTTATCACTGAAGATGAATGTGCATTTAGACTATATTTTAGAATAACAAGGAAATCATTGGAAATCAGTATTTTATCTGTTTCATGGGTCACATGAAGTTGCGTAAACTCTATCAAGGCTGGGTTTGGCTGGGAAAGGAGCCGGGCCAGTCCTGGAGTAAGTGAGGGATAACAGATACCTCAACTACTGCACTGGTACACAGGAAACTGGCAAAGAATGAGAAAGAAGACCTCTGGCATGGTGGGCCAGCACGTACTCAATAAATGCTTGTTGATTGATCGACTATATTGTTGCTGTTCAGTTGTGTCTGATCCTTTGTGATCCTATCTGGGGTTTTCTTGGCAAAGACACTGGAGGGTTTTGCCATGTTCTTCTCTAGTTCATTTTACAGATAGGGAAACTGAGGCAAACAGCGTTAAGTGACTTGTCCAGGGTCACACAGCCAGTAAGTATCCAAGGCCAGATTTGCACTCTGAAGATGAGCCTTCTTGACTCCAGGCCCAGCATTCTATCCATTGAGCCACCTAGCTGCCCCTACTGACTGGGTTACATTCAAGTAAAATTTAAACTCTGTGAAGGTAAGAAAAGTTATTTTTTTTGTCCTGGACTCCCTAGCACCTGGCTTTTTGTCTGGCCCATCATAAGCACAAAATAGACACATAATGAATTGAATTGGGTGGATCCCCTACTGAGGATTTATGGAAACTCATGGGTGAAAACCAAACAGGATAATCAAGGATTAAGAGTATATGATGGGGGGGCAGCTAGGTGGTGCAGTGGATAAAGCACTGGCCCTGGATTCAGGAGGACCTGAGTTCAAATCCAGCCTCCGACACTTGACACTTACTAGCTGTGTGACCCTGGGCAAGTCACTTAACCCTCATTGCCCCACCAAAAAAAAAAAAAGAGTATATGATGGAGGGGCAGCTAGGTAGCACAGTGGATGGAGCACTGACCCTGGATTCAGGAGGACCTGAGTTTGAATCCGACCTCAGACACTTAACACTTACTAGCTGTGTGACCCTGGGCAAGTCACTTAACCCCAATTGCCCCGCAAAAAAAAAAAAAAAAAAAGAAAGAGAGTATATGATGGGTCTTCATCAGTGAAAGGACTGACTGCATTATGGAAGTCAAAGATCCATTAGGGATCAAAGTAAAATAAATAATTCAATGTCAAGAAAATAAAATGCTCAATGGGTCTCAGTTTCCCATCTGTCAAATAAAGATGCTGGGCTTCGTGGGTGACCTCTGAGGTCCTTTCCAGTTCTATGGGTCTAATACAGCTATGAATTTTTCCAATTCTATTGGCAGTGTCCTTACCTCTTTTTAGGAAAAAAGTGAATTGGTATCAATGGGCTGAAAAAGTTGTTTGTGAAACTCAGTCATTTCTGTCACCCTCATTCAAAAACATGCAAACAGGGTTAAAGAACAGAAAAAAACCAAAGATGAACCAGAGTGTACATTTTCTAAGGACTTTCCAAAGGAATGCAGCAGAAGCCTTCTCTAACAAGTTCTAGTGTAACCAGTTCTACTACCAGGCTATAAGACCTTGAGAAAGAAACATATTAAATTGTTACTCATTTTCACTGGATAGTGTGGAGGGTTAATGAGCCCCTGGTATAGGACAGCTTGGGAGCTTAAAATTTAAGATAAACATTTTTGCACGAGACAACAGCTCAGTACAATATATTTCTTATGTACATATACATATGTGATTTTTAAGAGTTGTCATAAGTCAGCCTAGTATTGGGGGAAAAGCTTTAGATTTGGGTCACAGACATGGCTTCGAAACCCCAGCTCTGCTTTTTCCTATCGGTGTGACCTTGGGGAAATCACAATTTCTCCGGCCCTCAGTTTCTTTATCTGTAAAATAAGGTGATTGGTTGGTCTGGATCTCTTTTAGGCTCTAAATCCTGTAATCCTAGGTCCCAAGAGTTCATTGTGCCTTTAAGGCACTTCCCTGCAGTTTTAAGACCAAAGCAAGCAAATGAGAGCTCAGACAATTTAACTGAGAGGACTGGAAATAAATTGCTTATAAGATACATGAAAATGGATGTTTTAAATTAAAATAAATTATAACGTTAAATCAAGTTGATCTAAACCTCATGAAATTCACCTTAAAAGGATGCTAAAACCTTCTGACTTTTAGTAAGAAGAACTACAGACTAGCAGCATCACTTACCACAGGATGCTGTCAAAATGGCAGCTTCATTGCAGGGTTTATTGCTTCTCCTTATATCTTTCAGGCACTTCAGAAGTTGATTTACTCGCCGTCATAATTAGATGCACCGGCTGACTCCCTTTAACATCATACTAAAGTTTCCTTTTAACCCACTCTATTAAAATCACCTCAGCCGAGGAGGGTGTGTGAATTCAGGAAGTGCTAGTAAGTTATACACCCTCCTTTTCCTCCTCACAGAAACCAAGATGTGATCTTTGAGGAATCAAAAGCGAACATTAAAAGGAGGGCAGAGAACACAAAGGAAGAACCTGATTGAAAGGGGGGAAATGGGGAGGGGGAGAAGCATGCCCATCTTAGAAATCTGAGAAGCCAACTCCAAAAAATGCATTTCGCTGCAAAAGTTGTTGTTTCTAAGGACTGCGAGGCATTAGTGGGGCTTTTTTCATTGAGCTGGGGGGGGGGGGCATACCATGACTTGGTTGTATTGGCAGAAGTTATCATTTGCCTTTAGAAGGCTTTAACAGCGACTCAAGCGGGACCTCACCACCACAAGAACCTAAAAGGAAAGCCCAACAGCCTGGGAATTCTTTGTCTTGGAGGGGGTCCTGGCCCCCTCTCCAGCCGGCCCGAATCTTCCCCGGGGGAAGTCTCCGGGAGCTGCTGCTGAAATTGGCAAGATGAAAGAGACCAAGTACTAGCGGAGGGGACCCGGGCCGGGCTGGGGAGCGAGGAGGAGCTGGGGCTGGGAGCAAAGCTCGGGGTGGGGATGGGGATGGGGGGAGGACGAGGCTGGGGTGGGGGCCGGGGCCGGGATGGGGAGGCTGGGGATGGGGATGGGGCCGGGATGGGGATGGGGACCAGGACCCGAATAGGGATGAGGAGGGGGTTGAGGATGGGGATAGGGATGGGGATGGGGTCGAGGATGGGGACGGGGATGGGGGAGAGCTTCCCTCCCCTTGGGGAGGGAGCCCCTTCTCCTCCTCCGAGTCCCCCTCCCCCCTGCTCTTCCTCCTCCTCCTCCTTCTCTTGGTCCGCGGCCTCACAGAGCCAAATTAGGAGGTGTGGCCGGCTGGTCGGGACTGCGGCCGAAGGGCCCGGGTCCAGGGCGTGACCTTGAGCAGCCCCCCCGCCCCCGCCCGCCGGGGCCTCAGTTTCCCGGGCTGTCGGTCGGCCCGGGCGGCCCGGGGTTACCTGTGGAAGCTCACGGCCCGCTTCTCCCCCTTGCCTTGCCGGTTGGAGCAGTTCACCGCCGCGCAGCAGATCACCATCTCCGGCCGCCCCGGCCCGGCCCTGGCCTCCCCTGCCCCGCCCCGCCCCGGCAGGAGGGCGGACGGACGGACCGACAGACTGCTGGACCCGACACGGGCAGCGAGCGAGCGGCGAGCGAGCGGCTAGCCAGCCAGCCAGCCAGCCAGCAAGCCAGCGAGCGAGCGCGCGCGCGCCCGCGCCGGCCCCAAGGCGGAGGCGCGCGCGGGACGTGAGAGCCAGCCCCGCCCCCGCCGCTTCCTCGGGCCTCCGCCGTACGGAGACATGGCGGCGCCCGCTCCCGCGCCAACATGGCCGCCGTCGCTCGCGCGTCTCCGCCTCGGTCCCTGGAACCCGCTCAGGAGCCCTGACATCCCAGTTCGCTTCTCAGAGAGCTCCGGGGGCCGTCGAAGTCGCCGCCATTGTTGTCGCCGCCAGTCGGGGCAGGCCGGCCCCTACGGGCTCCCCTTTCCTCCACCGTACCGTACAACAGGATGGCTGCCTCCTCTCTAGGAACCCGCGGCTGGGCGAGGATGCTGGGCCCCGCCCCCGCCCCGCCCCGAACAATTAACCCCTTCGGCTGGAAGGCGCTGGGCTGCAGCTCATCAGCCAACAAGCATCGATGAAGCACCTACTAGGTGCCAGGCGAACTGCTGGGCTCTGGGGATGCAAAGGCGAAAGTGAAAGCGCCTCTAATCCACCCCTCACACCTGCGAAATCTGAGGCCTAGAGGTTCAGGGAAGACTGAGCCAGTGGAGTCAAAATTTGAGACACCCCCTAGGGGAACAACATGTAGCCATCAAAGTAGATACAATGTATACAAAACAAATACAATGTAATTTTCTTTTAAATGAATTGTGTGGATACTTTTTGGCTCAACATTACACTCACTTCATTCCTGGGCAAGCTCCCAACCCCACGCTGAACTCGACGTTCTATCCAGGAAAAATAAACATGTATGTGACACAGAGAACCCATCTGCATATACCTTGGGGTCCCCTGCCTCTCAGACAAGGGGGCCACTATTGGGGCTCAGGGTTCAGCTTTTCATTGACAGGGTAGCTGCTAGCAATGGCAAGAGAAAGCTCCCCCCACACACACTGGGTATCATCCCTGAGGTGAATTTACCAGAAGATGAACAGGTGCAGATGGCCAGTGATCTGCATCACCAAAGAGACCATCAAAGCTATAAAATCACATATCCCTCTGAGGATATGGTTGTGTAGGTTGTAGTTCAGGGCAAGAACATTTTTCCTTTTTGTCTCTGCTTTTGTAGTTCCCCAGCAGGGTGCCTGAACAGGCACTTAATGAATGCCCATCCTCACCAGTATGCTTCTAGCAAACATTGTACTGGAAGGGAAAGAGCTCTGATTTACAGCTAAAATCATAGTCTAAAGCTTTAAGGTACCCCAGTGGCCTAATCATAGCATCACAGAAGAGTTAGAAAGAATCTCAGTGGCCATCTTGTCCAACCTACCCACCCATTCATTATACATTGATTAAGAACCTATTATGTGTCAGGCTCTGTGCCAAGTGCTGAAGATACAAAAAGAGGCAAAAGACAGCCCCTGCCCTTAAGGAGTTTATAATCTAATGGGAGAAACAACAAATAAACAAATTTGTATAAAGCAGGCATTCAGGGGCAGCTAGGCAGTGCAGTGGATAAAGCACCAGCCCTGGATTCAGGAGGACCTGAGTTCAAACCCGGTCTCAGACACTTGACACCTCCTAGTTATGTGACCCTGAAAAGTCACTTAACCCTCATTGACCTGCCCCACCCCCCCAAAAAAGGGCAGGCTTTCACATACCTGTTAAGTGCTCCTTCAGTCTCTGGTTAAAGACCAACCTTGGCATTTTGCACAAGAGGAAACTTGAGCTACAGAAAATTGAGACTTGCTCCAGTATGCACAAATTGTCTGATCTCAAATCCAGCATTCTTTCAATGGACCATGCTACTAATGGGCAAGCTAGACAAAGCTCAAATTCAAATGAACAAATATCTATTAAATATCTACTACTGAGGGGCAGCTAGGTGGTGAAGTGGATAGAGCACTGGCCCCGGATTCTGGAGGTCCTGAGTTCAAATCCTGACTCAGACACTTGACACTTACTAGCTGTGTGACCCTGGGCAAGTTGCTTAACCCCAATTGCCCCACAAAAAAACAAACAAACAAAATATATATACTACTGAGCCCAGACTATGAGATGTTACTCAAGGTACAAAGACAAAATCCTCTTCAGGAGATTACATTCTCCTGGGCATGCACAGTATAACAGAGATAAATAAAAAGTATATACAAGAGAATACAAAGTAATTTTAAGCTCTGTTTCCTCATTCTCAAATGAAGACATTGGGATTTGTTGGTCTCTCTAGCTTTTATGAACTTGTGGGCTAACTCCATTTTCCTGGTTAGGAAACCAAGGCACAGTTAATCAACCAGTGAGTATTTATTAAGCATTTACCATGTGCAAGGTGTTAGGGACACAGAGAAGAAGCAAAAACAATCCCTGCTCCCAAGAAGGTCAAATTCTCATAGGAAACAATGTGTACATAACAGGAAGAGGGAATGGAAATAAATTACATTTATTTAGAGAATTCCTGGATGGAGCATCCTTCTCTCCCCCCCACCCCGACATGAGGATGGGTACTTTCTTTGTCGTTTATAATCTTAGGCAGCTACCTGGAGCTCTTAGTGGTTGAGTGACTCTGAAGCAGGCTCGAGGCAGCTACTGATCTGGAGTCTTGCAGGCTCAGAGGCCAGCTCTCTAGCCAAGGTTAAGCCATGTCCCTTTCATCAAATACATGTGGAGGTATATACAGGACACATACAAAGTAGATTCCACGGAACTTTAGAGAGGAAGACATTAGCAGCTGGGGGTGAGGTGGGGAAAACCCTCAGGAGAAGGGGGCTCTGAGGCTTGCAGGGAGCCTGGGATGGTGTTAGGAGTTAGACAATTCCAGGTGCGGGGCCGGCCAGGCAAAGGTATAAAAACAAGAGATGGGTAGTTCTGTGAGAAGAAAAACAAGTAGTCCAGTCTACATAGCTTCGACCTTATCCAACATCGATTAAGCGCCTACACTGTGCAAGGAACTGTGCTAAATAATAGTACAAAGACAAAACTAAGAGCAGTCAAGAGCCTCGAGGAGCCAGTCTCCAACCCAACATTCACTAGATTGCTGATTCCTTCAGGGCAGGGGCTGCTTTTGCCTTGTCCTTATATCCCTAGCGTTTAGGGACCAGACGCATAGCAGGCACTTTAAAACGCTGGCCGACTCGAAAGCATGCATTTATTAACCACCAGCTATGAGCTACCGCAGGAGATCCAGAGAGAAAAGGATCATCAGTCCCTGCCCTCAGGGAGGTTATATTCTCCCGAGAGATGCCAGTCGGGTACGCCTTTGCTAGAGATCCGAGAGGGAAGTCCTGAGGTCGGTTCGTTTCCCAGCCTTGCCCAGCGCTTCCCCGCTTTCCTTCCACCTGCTGCAATCGACGTAAGACCACGCCCCTCCAGCCGTGCGCTGGAGCCGCCCTCCGGCCGTAGTGCCGTACACCAAGATGGCGGCTCCCAGCAGTCCCTCCACGGGCTCCGCGCTCCCTACTTCCTTACCCCGACTCCCTCTCTGACTCCGCCCCTTCCCCCGCGCTTCCTGCTCACGTGCTACTGGGCGCGAGGCCGCGTCCTGATTGGCCCGTCTCCGCGTGACGTCACTCCGCGTCGCATCACGGTGCCTGTGGTAGCGACGCCGCCGGTTAGTCGGTGGATGAAGAGGGAAGATGGATGCAGGTGAGGAGGCGTCGTCCCCCCCCCCCCCGCCCGCAGCTCCGAGAGCGGGGGAGGGGTCCAAGACCAGGGAGGGGGTGTGGGGGGGACGGCCGGGGCGTGCCCGGCTGGGCGGTGGGGAGACCCCGCGGAGCCGCCGCCTCGGCCCGGGCCTCCCTCCCGCCCCCTCCGGGTCGTAACTCGGACGGGTCGGGCGTCCTGGGGAGACGCCTCGGACGGGTGGGTCGGCCTTGAAGGCCGAGAAAGGGCCCCGTCCCGCACCCTGCTCCCGGCGCCTCCTCGCCCCGCGTCCCCGAGGTCAGGCCGCCAGGCGCCGGGCCCGAGGCCCCTCCGGGCAGGGGGCGGCGGGCATCGCCGGGGGAGGCCCGGAGCCGGGCCGCCTGGATGCCGGAGCTCGGGCCCCGGGGCGGCCGTCCAAGGTTACCTGGTGTCCGCGCGTGTCCGAGAAGCCCGCCCGATGGCGTGGGGAGGCTTGCACTTAGTGTGTCCGACGGCCCGGGGGCTAGGCGGGAGCCGAGGGGAAGGGCGCCGGTCTCCTGAGCGGGAAGGTCAGCGTCTGCCTATCGAGGCTTTCCTAAAGGTGGTCACACACCCACATGTGCCCGGGGTCCCAGGCATCTTTAAGAGTCAAACGGAAGGGCCTGGGTTCGAACTCTGACTGCTGCTTAGTCACCTGTGCGAGCTCGGGCACGTCCCTTAACCTCTGTGGACCTGCTCCTCTCCAGGCCCTTCCAGTTCTGAATGGGTGGGCCTCCGTCTGCAGGCGAAGAGACCGGAAAAGGCAAATCCTCGGTCTGATGGCTCCGGACTCAAGTTTTCCCAAAGGCGTTTGTTTTATCCGGTGCTCAGGAAGTGGAAGCCCTTGAATCCTTGTTTTCCATCAGCTCTCTTCACCCTCAGTGCTAAACTCCTTGCTGTAACAGCTTCTTAGTGTTGCTTTCCCCTGTGCAAAGAAAGTAAAGTCACAAGATTCTGTAACATTTTTGTACCTAACTAATCATTCCTCTAGTGGGGCAGCTAGGTGGCACAGTGGATAAGAGTCAGAAAGACCTGAGTTCAAATCCTTCCTCGGACACTAGCCATGTGACCCTGGGCAAGTCACTTAACCCCTTTGCCCATGTTTCTTCAACTGTAAAATGAGCTGGACAAGGAAATGGTAAACCACTCCAGCATCTCTGCAAAGAAAGCCCCATATGGGGTCACTCTAAATTACAGCAGCCACAGAAAGCCACTCCCCACTCTGCTTTCCTCCCCTCCCTTTTGGTATCTCCAGAGACAGTTACAATGAATGTTAAGCATATCTTCCGAGTTCCATCTTGTCTCTCCCCTTCATAGCCCGGTTAGTGTATCTTTACCTTTGCTGTTTTTGTGTTTTGGACTCTGTACAAAATTCTCTTGGGTACAGTTTTATCTGTTATTATATGATATTACTTTGGGTTTTTCCCCTGTCGTTTTTAGCTTAAATTCGTTGAAAAGTATGCTGTTTTAACTTAGAAATGGTACTCTGAAGGTTTTTGATGGGAGGGAGCCTATTACTTAAACGAATAAATATGATGGACATTGGAAAAACAGAATTCCTGGAATTATATTATCATTTGAATTCTAAACAAGTATACTGAACAAATTTAGTTTTAAATTTAGGGGGAGGGTTATTGATTTTTTAAAATATCATTAACTTCCCAACCCTTCCTTCTCCTGAAATTAAACATTCTCTTGTAACAAAGTATACTTTAGCAAAACAAATCAGCACATGTCCTGTTCTGTATCTGTAATCCATCACATCTCTGCCAGTTGTGAAGCATACTTCACTGTCCTCTGCAGTCAAAGTTGGTCATTGTGTTGATCAGAGTTTTGATGTTATTCAGTGATTTCCTAAACATTATTGTCATTCTGCAAGTTATTTTCTTAGACCTGCTTCTCTGAGTTGAGTTCATGTAAGTCTCCCTAAATTTCCCTGAATTTATCTTCATTATTCTTTATGAGTCAGTAATATTCCATTTCATGCATATACAATAGCTATTTCAACCATTCCCCAATTGTTGAGCATCCACTTTGTTAAAAGTGCTGCTATAAATATTTTTTCCTTTGTTTTTGACTTCTTTGGGTATATGATTCCTTTTGTGGATGGGTTGAACTAATAATGACTCTAGAGGCACCCCTTCCAGCTCCCAGACTCTGATTTGAACAGTGGTGATATCACTGGGGCAAAGAGAATGTACCATTTGGTGATTTCTCTACTGGAGTTTGAAATGATTGTGATTAGGGTTAGGAACATCAGTATCAGTTGTAGTGAATGCAGACAAGAAAATATTGTTTCCTTTGACCAATATTTTCGTTGTTTTGAGACTTCCATAATAAGATTTTTTATTTTTAAAAACGGTCACTAAATTTGACTGCGTTAAGGATATTCACGAGAAGGCGATGTGCTGGTGTATAGAGAGGGCTGGCCTTGCAGTCAGATCTGAGTTTAAGTCCTGACCCTGGCACATATGGGCTCTGTGACTTAAGTTACAGAGGAGTTGTCCAATCAGCAATGATTGCATCAGTGACTAGAATTTCCAAGACCAAGAGTTTCCCCAACACTGGTGAGATCATGGGTACAGACCCTCCAGCTCCTCTCCCCCGAAAAAGACTTTCATAGAAGAAATGTGATAACAGTAGAAAATAGATGTAAAAACAGGTTTTCTTGAGAGTGGAAGAGTTGTGGCTGGTGAGACGTTGAACTGCTTCCTTGGTAGAGTGCTGGGCTTTGTGTAACCTAGTTGTTAGACAATTAGAAAGTATATTTCTACCTTATAAGTTTCACATCTTGGGAACAAAGATTTATTATAGATCATTTGGACTTAGAAAGGGATCATTTATTTTTTACAAGGTTATGTACTAGAAGTTAAATCAAATGTGCTGAACCCTGCACATCAAGCAACATTTTAAACAGCTACCTGTTACAATCCAAGGGGAATGCTACATATGTAGGGCTCTTTTTGAGGCCATGGGTTTGTTTAAACAGGATGGGGTTTTAGCTCTTCTTGCTAAAATTACATAATTGTTTAGCAAGTACTAATATAGCCTTCTCCAGGCTGCCCTAGCTCAAGTCCTGGATTCCATTAGCATTTGTATACTGCACATGATTACATAGTTCAATGCTACGTAGTTATTTTTGCATGTGCTACTTGTAAATTTCAGAAGGTCTGGGTCTTTAAGATTCATTTGTCTCTTAAGATTTGTGTTAGTCCCATTCAACAAGCATGTGACTTACAACAGCCATGGAAATGTCATAGATAATTAATAAAATATTTAATGACTCACTGATAGACTTCTTTCCTATTGTCTGGACTCCCAGAATTTTGTTTTTGGCATTTTGTACATGACATTAATCTAGTATTTTGACAGAACATAGATAAATGAAATATAAAGGACAAAATCAAGAGATATAGTAGCATGGATTAGAGAGATGTCATTGAAAAGGCCCTGTATAGTTTTTCCATTGCTTATTAAACTGACTGGAGTGCATTCAGAACCTAATCCCCAGCATTTCAATGTAAATTATTTCGGAGTTCATTAAAGGAAATCCATTTCACACCAAATATTTTTTAAATGTTTAAAAAAAATAATAAACTTAGAAAATTTTGCAAATTTCAATTACACTGTAATCTTTCAGAAGGTTTTTGAAGATGCTTATGGTGAAAATGCTTTTGAAGTGGAAATGTACGGTCGTTTATAAACACCATCAGTGTACATTCTTTTTGTGTGGTTTTAAGATTGGGACTAAAGAGAGAAATCAGAGTTAAGTAAGCCCTGATGCTTTATTGTTTTCCCACAAAATCAAGCAGTTTTAGAGATAGAAATGATCTGACAGATCATCTAGTACAAGCCTTAATTTCTACAGACCAGGAATCTGAGGCCCAGAGAAGTGAGATGATTTGTCCAAGGTCACACAGCTAGTTCCTTTTGTAGACTGGATGAGAACCCAGGTCTTCCAATCTTCAACCAGTGTTTCCTCTGCAGCATTCTCATTTTAAGAGAGGTACAACGGATGGATTCTGCAAGCTTGACGTTGAAACCCAGAAAAGGTTTAGACTGGATTAATAAACAGATGATTTATGAGAAATTAGAATAGGTTGATCACTTAGAACCAGCAGTATTGGTTCACCTAAGGTAGTCCAAACTAATCTCATTTCCATCTGTGATCATTTTTTAATGATTAAATTTAAACAGACTCACTCTTCCTTTGTTTATTAAGAGAAACTTCTGTAACTTTTATTTTAGCTTTTTAGTCTGATGTTAGGAGCACAGTTACAGGGTCATGACATGCTGACTGTAGCTAGAATATAGTTTTTAAAAAATGAAACTTGATAGTATTTCTTACATTCTCCTTCAGTTTATATTAGCAAAACCTTCCCCTCCCCGTGTTGATATTTTACTGTAGTGCTTTCTGTATTTGTCATTTTTCAAACTATAAAATAATTTCATAAGAATTCAGGCTGCTATTCCTTTTCTTTCTTCCTTCTCTCCCTCCCTTCCTCTTTCCATCCTTCTAAATTTGGCTATGTCAGAATGCAGAGATTATGAACACCACTTCATATAAAGGTCATGGAATTCTAGTAGAAGACTGAATCGTGATCAAAGAGATTTTGCCGTGTAAATAAATGAATACTTATTGGGGGGAGCTAATATAAGAAGTTAGAGAATAAAGATAAGCTGGAAATTTTAATACTTTTCTTTAAGTTGTTGTTCAGGTTGACTTTATTGTTTAATTTCTATTGTTGGGGCAGCTAGGTGGTGCAGTGGATAGAGCACCGGCCCTGGAGTCAGGAGGACCTGAGTTCAAATCCAGCCTCAGACACTTAACACAAGCTGTGTGACCCTGGGCAAGTCCAGTTGCCTCACCAAAAAAAAAAAATTCTATTGTTGTGTGAACTGATACTTCTTGAAGTACTGTTCTAGAGCTAAATAAAGTAAAAATGGTGTGTTGATATAGATCATTTGTTTGAATGAATACCAGAGTTAACATTATTAGAAATCTTGCTTAAGCTGTAAAAGGAAGCTTCAAGCTCACCATTTCAGTGTTAGAGATGAGGAGCAGAAAAGGATGTGTCAGGGCCACTGGCTAGCGATGTAACTCAGCCGAGAAGCTGAGACTTCTGACTCCCTCCAAGTACTATTGCTGCTGTGTTGCAGTATCCTCTCCATCCACCAGAGGGCATTGTTTGTACTTTCAGACAGTGACATGTGAGCATCAGCATGTGTCTACTTTACATTAATCTGGAGTCAGATCCTAGGCTTTCCTATGTCACTGAGTTGAATTCACCTGAATTTTTTCCAAGATGTTCCCAGTAAAATGTCTTAAGCCTGAAATTGGATTAGATTTTTCCTGAGTCAGAAACCTCGTACAGTTGTGCATATCAGGAAAGTCCTTATCTCTTAATTATGTTCACATTGTTTTTTTCACCTTTTAAAATTTAAGTTGAATCATAGAGCTAGTTGGATTCACATGTAAATAATAAAAATTCACTCATATAAGGAAAGTAGAAATTGGGTGAAAAATTAGATGACCGAGAAAGGTATAATAATTTCACAAGTGAAAACCTGCACGAAGATAACGTAACAAAGATGGTATTTTAAAGTGCAGTATTAAATCTCTCTATTCCCAGTTGGATAATAGTTAGGACCTACAATGCATGAATGAAAGGCATCCCCACGATAACACATATTGAGTATATATATTTTGTGTGTGTGTGTGTATATATATATATACATATATATATTAATATATATTAACATGAGTAAGATCTGGTCCCGTTTTCGCTAATATCATGTGTTCATTCTCTTCCCTTGGATTCTTTCTTGTAATTTTTTTTTATTGTTCATCCAACCTGTTTTTAAATCTAAGCTCAGTGTTGTCACTTTTCTTTGAAAACAGCAAGTCTCCACTACAGCCACAAGTCTGGACTTTCCTAAGCTTTATTCAGGTTTTCCTTTTTAGACCTTGTGTCACTCCAAGTATTTGTAATTTCCCAGATATTATTAGCATGACTTTATACCACTACTTAACATATCTTGGTGATCATGGCAATGGTTTTCACAGAGCTTACTTTTGTAAGCTTTAAATTATAGAAATTTAAAGAATTTTCATCTTGAGTTTTTATTTTTTATTCCAACTTAGAGAAAGGGCTGTCTAGTGTTGCTGGGAGGACAGAATATAGATTGGTCACAAGAGTGCAAGCAAAAGTTGGTTTTTGGAAATGTCTAGACTGCTAGTGCTGCACATGGAAGTTAGGATGAAAAGTTTCTTTGACTCCGAAATCTAGGGGGTGAAGTATAGAGCCCTTGAGGTTTCAGGGGAGCCTGGTCTTTCAGGACTATAAGAGATGGGGAAATCACGCTCATGGAACTTTGCCCGCCACCATCTGTCTTCTGTTTACCTTACGATCATTATAGATCATTGAGACGCTTTGGACTGTGGCCTTTGCCAAGAGTTCATAAGAAATTCTGACTGGTACTAGAGGTGAAGAGAAGGAGACAGCTAGTGCCCACCATGGTTAAGGCTTTCTGTGAAGTGAGATCGAGCAAGTTAGGAATGACTCTATTTCATTTTCTGTTGACAGTTCTCATTTGTTGTCACATTCTGACCTTGGTTTACAGTCAGTGCTTATGGGCACAAATTTGTCTTCTCTTCCCAGTTTCTTTAGTGACTCTGATTTTAATGATTCACCAGAATATTAGATTTGTCATTTTAACACCATGATAAGCTGGTGAGAGTTTGACCTTCACGAGTTTAATTGGTTTGTTTTGGTGCCTTTTCTCACATCTAGGTTGTCTTTGGAGTCTTTTGTACTGTCTATTTAAGTAGTTAAGGAGGAGGTTTCAGTAACCCATAAATTTCTTAGTTACAGCTGAAGACAGGGTGTGATGTATTTGAACCTATTTAATAAGGCTGACGAACCTGTACTATATTGGCTATAAAGATGGCTTCCTGACCTATAAACCTCGATAATAAATACAAGAAATATGTCTGCTCTGCATTTCTCTACTCCATTAATTTAAGTAAGTTTACTTCAAAATAATTTTAAAGGAATAACACAGTTGGGGCTTAGTTTAAAAATGAAATTCTCTTTGATCCGATGGTCATGTACCTTTTACTTTTCTCTGACATTTTTCTTAAATGGAAAGCGAAGCCATTTTCTTACTGATTTACAGTTTGTCATCATTCCATGCTAATGAACCAAAGAAGATGTTCTCCTTCAAACAAAGCCTGTTGTCGGCTAGACCAATGGTTATCGTGTTTCCTAGGCTCCTAAATAACTTCTCATATAAGTCCCTGGTCACTTTGTATAAAGTATTTCTGAGGAAAAGAGGCTGACTGAGAGTAGAGTCTTGTTGATAATGGGATTAAATATCCAGAAGTCAGAAATGATTATATTACAATATTCCATAACCAAGGTTGAGGTAGTTTTTCTCCTTTCAATGACAAACTTTGAATTCTAGGTCAGTCAGCATACTGAATGACTTGCAGCTGAATCACTTCCGAAATTCACATCGTTTTCATGGTGGCATGAAGTGACAGGTACTATTACTATCCTGTGAAAACGGCAGCCGAGGCTTATGATTGAAATGCCTTGTTCCTGGGTCACGTGGCAAGTTGGTGGAGATAAAAGAAAGCATTTAAGTGTGTGATGATTCTTTGATCTTTTCCTTCCAGAATGTTCTTCAGGAAATATAGAATTTCAAAGCTGGAAGGGACCTTAGGAATCACCTGGTTCAACCCTGTCATTTCACAGATAAGGAAGCTACCTAGAGCAGGGAAGTGGCTTGGCCCAAGTCATGCAGCTAGTTGGTAGCTAGGCTTGGACTGGAACTCTGCTTTCTCCCACCTATGCAATTGTTCAAGAAAGGAGGGAGCTTATTAAGCACCTACCATGTTCCAGGCACTGTGAAGTGCTTTTACAAATACTCTCATTTGGTCCTCACTGCAACCCCAGCAGGTGAGCACTATTATTTTTCCCATTTTATGGTTGAAGAAACTAAAGCAGACAGAGATGACGTGACTTGTCCAGGGTCACACAGCTAGTATCTGAGGCTGGATTTGAACTCAGGTCCTCCTGTCTCCAGGGCCAGTGCTCTATCCACTTCACCACCTAGCTGCCCCGTGTACATTGTTTCTTAAGTATTTCTTAACCCATTTTAGAAACACATTGGGGAACAACTTGCATGTTTGACTAGACCGTGTAATTTGTAAATAACTAGAAAAAGATGGAGCTGGTGACCACAAAATGTTGGCTTAATGTCAGGGCTGAGACCTTGTTGATATGTTCATTGAAAAAGACTTCAGGGGGCGGCTAGGTGGCGCAATGGATAAGCACCGGCCCTGGATTCAGGAGTACCTGAGTTCAAATCCGGCCTCAGACACTTGACAATTACTAGCTGTGTGACCCTAGGCAAGTCACTTAACCCCCATTGCCCCGCCAAAAAACAAAAAAGAAAAAGACTTCAGACATTCAGTGCAGTGCCCACGTGTTAAGCATGTACAAGGATTATGCTGCACTGGTTAGAGTGAAAACCTACATGTCACTTCATTGTATCGTGAGATTAATGTGAAGTAGGGAGACAAGGACACGGTATCATTAGGTGTCATTGAAGGTTTTCTAAGGAAGGAAGCCCGTCCAGCTTCTCTGTGGCTGATGTTTTCTAGAAAGGCAGCTGGTGAGCTTATCTTTTCCTCTGGGAAAGAGCTGGAGTCACTTTGTGATCACGTCAAGAGAGCCTGCCCTGCTGTCTTTCCTTTCAAGGGACTTTGCTGGGTTTAGTTTTCGTCTCTGTTTTTGGCCAGTGGCTGCTGGGTAAAGCGTGTGGAGAAGCTGCTAGAGCCACTTTTCTTTTTCTGTCTTCTGATAAATGGTCTCCCTTTAGGGCTGGTTACAAGTGAGCAGGTTCTTGAGAGTGGACGTTTTAACCTTCCCCCGAAGCTTCATTCCCTTTGGGCCCTGCTTGAACATCACCAAGAGCCACGTCTTGACCTTTCTGCTTGAGATGAGGGAATGAGGGCTAGTTGGGACTTTGGCGAGCAGTGCCTGATGCCAGTGGAGAGCCGCTCTCCCCAGATGAGAAGCCCATCATCCTGGTGTGTGTTTGCTCTTCGTGTAGGCTGTTAGCCCTGAGGCTTCGAGATGGTCTGCCTTAGCTGAGCACTGCTGGAGGATGGGATGGGGAAGAGCGGATTGAGGCTTTCTCCTTTTCTGTGGAGCCACAGCAGACTCTCAGGACTGAGGGCAGAGGAGTTCTCAGCCTGCCAGGCGGTCTCTTTGCTAGGATGGCGTATCATGTGAAAAGGTGGGAGGACAAGGGGGTGGGGCACAGCCCTGCTGCACTCTGCATGACCAGGGAGGGCACCTTGGAGCGAAGTCAGCTGGCCATCTTTGGAGTGCTCTGGCTCCGTCCTGGTAGGGCAGCCTTGGGGAGAAGAGAGAGAAGAAACCTTCCAAGTGGTAGCCGGCCCTCCTACCCCTCAGCAGACATTTCTCTTTTAAGGACTGCACTGCCAGTCTCCATTCTGTATCTCGCTGTTCCTCAGGATGTATTGGAGTGGAGGGAAAACCAGCTTTAGCATTTCCTGTCCTGCTCTGGCGCATACTGGTTTTGACCCACACGAGTGCCTCGGTTTTCCTCTCTCTGCCCTCGGCACCTCCAAGGCAGCATTGGTACAGGGAATGTCCTTAGCCATGTGTCCGGCGCCTAGTAGGAGCTTAATACGAGTCAGTGGAGTCCTAAGTCTAGTGCTGGTGTCCTAGCTATTACCCTGAAGGATAAGATTCCTCTTTGTCCAAAAATGGGTAAAGTTTCCATCCAGGATGATTCCATCTGTCCCTGTAGTGCGACGGTGCTAACTCCAGAATTAGGAATTCCCTATTGGGGCAGCTTCAGCATGAGGGGAAGAGCCTTGGATTGGCAGATTGAGGTCCTAGGAGCTCCTCCCAGATCCCTGGAACCTTCTTTCTCTGGGCTTGGAGAAAAGGGCCCTTATGGTCTGTCCCCCCCCTAAATCCTTGGAGCCTTTTCATTTCAAACTAGGACTTATAGGTGAGGGTTTAGATGAAGATTTCCTCTGAGGCAGTCTATTAAACCTTTTACTGTATCAGTAGTAAGATGTGAGTAAGCCTTTTTAGGGAAAGGAATTGACCATATAACAGCTTTTATATGTAGTTTTTTCTGTGTTTATATTATTGAAGCCCAGAGGGTAACATTGGATGGGGGGAGGGTGCAGAAAGACAGTACCTTTTAAATTGAAAAGTCAGCTAAGCAGAGCAACATCTGTTTTTTGGGGTTGTTTTTTTTTTTTTTTGGCGGGGCAATGAGGGTTAAGTGACAGCTAGTAAGTGATTTGAACTCTGGTCCTCCTTAGTCCTGGGCTGGTGCTTTATCCACTGCGCCACCTAGCTGCCCAAGACATTCTGGGTTTTAAGCAAGGAGAAGGGAAGACTGTTTCCAGTGATATTAGTGTTGGTGGTCAACCAGATGGACTTTTCTCCCAGATTTTCTTAAATACATTTTGTCATACTATATATCACGCCATGGAAGTGTTATAAGCTGATTATATTGTTCACTTCATGTACTTCAAAGATTTAAAAATATATGTATCATATAATTGATGTCTTTGATTTCAACAGCAACTCTTACCTACGATACTCTCAGGTTTGCGGAATTTGAAGATTTCCCCGAGACTACAGAGCCGGTCTGGATCCTGGGTAGAAAATACACCATCTTCACAGGTAACAAATTGTTCTGGAGTCTTGTCTGTCTTTGATAATACATATTTTGTAGAATAGTTTCCAGCTAATTAGTTTTTAATATCAATATAGTAAAAATGTTCACAAGCTGGATAGATTAATTGTGGAAGCTTTGTATGTAACATAGTTATAGTTCAGTGGATGCATTCAACATCATTTGAGTCCAGGACAAACCTTGTTACTTATGAAGCTTTGTAAGGGACTTTGTTTTGTGATTATTTTGTTTTTTATTAAGAAGTTACAAACTTCTTTCAGAAAAAGAAGAGATCCTTTCAGATGTGACTTCTCGGCTTTGGTTCACATATAGGAAAAATTTTCCAGCCATTGGTAAGCAAAGCAATTTAATGTACGGACAGTAATATTGTTCATGCAACCTCTATCCAAATGTGTGTGCTATAGATCCCACCTCTGCCACATGCTATCCAAGTGAGCCTTGCCAAGCCAGTTAACGTCTCAGAGACCTAGATCACCCGCTAAGTACTGATGGCATTGCTTCTCGGAGTTTCCTCATTGTAGGTTCCCTACCTAATTCAATGAAATCTCAGGTGCAGTCCAAAAAGAAAAAAGTTGCGTGTTCTTGGGTTAGTCTTATTACCCCCATTCCTTTCCTAAAAAAAAAGATATTTTAAATACATGTAAAATGTAAAAAATGGTAGTTTTTAAGAACAAACACTTGTGTGTGTGAATTTCAGAAAACAATTATTTTCTGCTTCTTGTGAACAAGTCCTGGGTGGGATGTTAAGTCAGACTCATAGCCAGGTTAGGGATGTAGTTCATGGCTCCTCCCAAACCATGGAGTTTCCCATCTCAGAGATGTAGTTTCTTGGATGCCAAATCATGGAACTTAAATCTTCTAAAACTGATCTCCAGATTTCAACTGGAAGGTACTTGAAAGATAATCTAGGCCAATCCTTTCCTTTGTTTTTGTTTTTGTTTTTTTTTTTTTTTTTTGCAGGGCAATGGGGGTTAAGTGACTTGCCCAGGGTCACACAGCTAGTAAGTGTCAAGTGACTGAGGCCGGATTTGAACTCAGGTACTCCTGAATCCAGGGCCGGTGCTTTATCCACTGAGCCACCTAGCTGCCCCCAATCCTTTCCTTTGTAACAGATGCTGACGACCAGAGGCATTGGCTGTACACAGGGACCACATAACTTTCTTTCTAAAATCTCATAGCCCATTAATGGTTCCATTAGATTCCTTCATTAAGTTCTTGATTCTGTTAAAGTTTAAAGACTTCTCTTTGCCACAGCCAAGAAAGTGGGTGGAAAGGTATGGGCTCCCAGTGGGTCCAGTTTGTGTCTTGCTGCAGGGAGAGGCAGTTGGGATGGTAGCATAAACAGAACAACCAGCTTTTTGACCTTCTTGTACTCTTCTTCCCCCCTGCCTCAGTCTCTGTCATCCAGTGACACTGACCCCCTTGCCCACACAAACCCATACAAGAGGGTTTTCATGGACTGTCCTCCACGGCTGTTCATGTTTGTTTCTACCTCCCAGCTTCCTTCAAGTCTCACCTTCGATGCCTTTCAGGGTCCTCCTTGGTGCTAGGGCCTTCCCTCTGCAGATGAGCTCCCATTTATCAGGAATGTGTCTTGTTCACACAGTTATAAGCACACCAGAATGGGAGCTCCCACAGAGCAAGGACTGGCTTCCTGCATGTCCCCAAGGCTGAGCCCAGAGCCACCACAGTGCTAGTCCCTTAATGAATTGTCTGGTTAATTAACTAGTTACTAGTCTAGTTGACTGCTAGATAAAAGATGGACAAGCTTTTGATACATGTGCATAATGATCCACTTCACGGTGGTCTTACCCAGGTCATAGTTTAGAGCTGGGAAGGGACTTTACAGGTCATGTAGCCCAACCCCTGATTTTGCCGGTAAGGAGAGTGAGATCCAGAGAATCGAAGACGCTTAGGTCAGTAAGTCCTTTGCACTTCTGGATCGTGCAAGCCCCAAAATGGCCTTTTGGTAACTTGTACCCATTACTTTGAGACCAAGCAGGACAAGCTGAGCTCTGACAAGCCCTTCAGGTGCTTGCAGTCCTCCCCAGGCCACCAGAGCTTCCTGGGGCATGCCCTGGTGGCAGTGATAATGATGATAGCAGCTGTTGATCTCCACATCACAAAACAAGGGAATAATAGTGCTTTACCAACCACCCCAGGAAGTAGGTGCGATTGTTATTCCTGTTTTACAAAAGAGGAAATTGAGGCAGACCCCCAGAGTCACATGACTAGTAAGTATCTGAGGCCAGATTTGAACTCTAGCTCCAGCCATCTATCCACTGCTGCTTATGGGGGGGTACTTTCCAGCTTCTCAGTGCACTGTGACACCCTGATGGTCTTTCTTGTCTGCCTGTTTGGAAAGCTGGTCTTTGCTGCAGTATGGCTGTATCTCTTTAAAGTGTGTGTGTGTGGGGGGGGGGGATCAATATTGTTGCATCTACTCTGCTCAGTAGCAGATGCGTCTTTAAAGGATGAAGATTTACCACTCTTGGTTCTCTTATGTTAACAGTCTTGGAAGTTTTGATGATTTTAGAGTTACAGCACCATCGTGGGGTAAAGCCCTCTCAAGGGTACTATGCCCTTTGAAGGAGATTGGCATTTATTTCACCTGCATTTTAAGTTCTGTTGTGTTTGAAAAATTCGTCTCTTGAATTTACAGCCCCATCTTTTACAGTTAGATTGGCACCGAGATGCTAGACAGGACTTAAAGAGGAGGTGAATTCAGTTGGTAGAGGGCCTTTGAGGGCATCGATGAAGACTTAGGATCACTTATCTTTGGCACATCAGGTAGTGATAGCTATTTTATTTTCATTTCGTCCTTTGATCTCCTTTATTGTGGAAAGGTCATTTCTTGATAATGGGAGTGATTTGTTCACACTTTAAGACAGATAACTGACACAATGTTGGCCTTAATGGGAGAAATAAAGATAAGACTGTTTCGAGTAGAGGGCACACCAGGCTAGAAAGGAGAATCCAGGACTTCTTAGTGTAAGGGAAAAAATCCCTAACCAGTTTATCCCAAAGCCATCCTAACATGGCAGACATGCACAGACCATTTAGGTTGGGATTGGAGGGGGCCAGGAGTTTCTACCCCCTGATTGAGGGCTTTTCAACTCAGAGAATTGGCCTTTGAGTAGAACTTCATGGGCTAGTTTTTTCTTTCTTTCTTTCTGGTGGGGCAATGAGGGTTAAGTGACTTGCCCAGGGTCACACAGCTAATGTCAAGTGTTTGAGGCTGGATTTGAACTCAGGTCTTCCTGAATTCAAGGTCGGGTGCTTTATCCACTGTACCACCTAGCTGTGGGCTTTTTTTAAACTACAGTAGCAATGCAAACTGAATTCAGCTGGCCAATTTGGAATCTTTGACATACAGAGGAGGCATATAACGAGTGTTGACACTGAGTTTCGTGTTACTCTTGGTGAGGAAGCAGCTTTGACTGTAATCTTACTGCCTTTGCTCCCAAGAAGTTCCTCAGTGCTCTTGATCCCTGTCCATTAAGTAGGTTACCCATGGTTCCTGGTAGCTTTTGCCACTGGATGCAGAATCCATGTTGTATTTTTGTTTAGATTGGTATTTGTAAACAAAACATTGATCCTTCCTTCAGCAAACTCAGTTCATATTGAAATTGTTGTACTTATTTCAACACCTGATATTACTTTGACTTATTGCAGTATATTCTCTGGGATGAATGAGCACAGTTCCTTAGAACTGGGGACTTGTGAAGCACAAGTTAGGACTACAATCCTCTGAAGCCAGAGAGTTCTGGCCAAACATTTTAAAAATCCATGCTGGTGGGTACCGTACTTTGGAGACAAGGGAGAAGCAAATGGCTCTTTGGACAGAATTCCAACTGTTACTAAAAAAGCTCAAACCACGTGCCCTGTGATTAGTCTTACTCATCTATATAGCTATGCACCTCTTCAATTGATTGATACTTTTTCATAAATAGAATGTATTTTGGTCCTTCTTGGCTCTTTCAGGTAATTGATCCTAAGATTACCTAGGGAGCCTCTTCCAGTTCCTGTAGGCCAAGAGTAGTCATCATCGGCATGTTAGTTCCTGTGTGTGCATGTATTAATGTTTACAGTAACAGTTCTCAAACTTTTTGGTCTCAGGACCCTTTTACACTATTAAAAACCATCAAGGGGGGCAGCTAGGTGGCGCAGTGGATAGAGCACTGGCCCTGGAGTCAGGAGTACCTGAGTTCAAATCCAGCCTCAGACACTTAACACTTACTAGCTGTGTGACCCTGGGCAAGTCACTTAACCCCAATTGCCTCACTAAAAAAAACCCCAAAAAACAAAACAAAACCAAAAAAACCATCAAGGACCCTCCAAAGAATCTTCATCATATTAGAAATGAAAGTGCTTTAGTAGTTTTATTAAAATAGTTTTAACCTTGCAGACCTTCAGAAAGTCTCCTCGGGGTACCCACGCCACCCTAGGAGAACTGTTAGTATGGTATCCAACTGGACAGAATATGCAAAAGGAGCAAAGACTCGTTTGCCCTTGTAATCTCTTGGTTTCCATCCTGCTTCTTGGCCGAGTCTTAAATGCTATTTCTCTTTCTTCATGATTACAGGAGGAACGGGCCCAACCTCGGACACTGGCTGGGGCTGCATGCTTCGATGTGGCCAGATGATCTTTGCTCAGGCCCTGGTCTGCAGGCACTTAGGCAGAGGTGAGCCACCAAACTAGTTTATGTCTTTGGAAAGAGATACAGGTCTATGTACTAGAGTGCTGAAAGAGAAGCCTTTGCAAAGAGAACAAATAACCCTTGGCACTATTTTTCTTAGTAAGAAGTGTAGCCCAGAGTAAAGAGTAGGGCTTGGTGTCAATAAAGATTTTAAATTATCAGCATTTTAAAATTAAATTGATAATTATACATTTGTTTTTAAGAAATTCTAAGCGAGTAAAATTGAACATGCACCTTTGGGTTTACTTTTATTCTTATCTGGTAGTATCAGTTTTGAAATATTTTCATGTATATGTATCTTTTTTCTCCTGCCTGTTGGAATATAGTCTGAATTTATATTAAAATTAGCCTATTTTTAGGTACTTAATACTTTTTTTTTTACCAGAAATCAAATGTAGGAGTTTTCTAAGTTTTTTCTAATATCTGTCTCACTTTAATGAAACAAAAACCATTCTCCATAAATGCTTGTTTAAAAGAAAGCCTTTCAATATATCAGACATCAACTGTCATGTATTATGAAGTATTTGAAATAGAGGTGTGAGTGTACGTATGCTTGTCTGTGTGCCTGTGTAAGAGACAGCTTGAAGAGTCTGCACTTGGCTTCAGAAAAAAGCTCAGGGGACTGTTAGTGCCAAACAGAAAACTACAACCCAGTGGTACAGTGATGTTTGATTTCCTTTTTTTTTTTTTTTTTTTTTGGCGGGGCAATGGCGGTTAAGTGACTTGCCCAGGGTCACACAGCTAGTAAGTGTCAAGTGTCTGAGACCAGATTTGAACTCAGGTACTCCTGAATCCAGGGCTGGCGCTTTATCCACTGTGCCACCTAGCCGCCCCCTTGATTTGCTTTTAAGCTCCCTTCTCAGAGACCATTGGTTACATCCCTTGCATGGCCCCAGAAACAGGTTAGGTACTTAGGTATTTCTGTACTCTGGGCCCTCAGCAGATTTCAGAGAACCATGAGTCAGGTGCAGGTGAGTGGCTCTTTATGATTAATAGAAGCCATCAGGTTGTTTAACTTGTGTGATCTTCTACCTCATTGTCTCTCCAGCCACTGATGATTGTTTTTAAACATGGATATGGGAAAGAATTGGGAAAGTGCTGTGACATTTGTCTTTGCTTAACCCAACTCGCTTTTCTCATGAAAAGTGCTTATTCTATAGCCCCACAGGCTTTTTTCCTTTCTGCCTCTTCCTCTCCATAACCTGCATTTAAGTTCTGGGCCCTGTTTGTCACCCCATAGAAATGTCATGTTCTCACCATTTGCCTCAGCTAAGTCCCCTCCTTTGGGCACCTGAAGACTATGAGGGGGACTTAGGCATCAATTAAACCCATAGGAATGAAGTCATCCCTGTTACTGGTGTCCATATACTGACCTTCCGGGATTCTGATCAGCAATGACCAACAAGAACTGCTCTTTATGGACTGACTGCCCAGTTTGCCTCCCTTTGTCCATCTTTCTCCTATGCTCTTCTGGTCACTTCACTGCTTGCTGGTATCTTTGAGGAGAGTGGGTTAAAATGTTCATTGTCTCCTTGTTCTTTGTTCTGTTACAGTTGCAGTTGGTTAGTATCACAACATCCAAAGGAAGATTTTCAGTCAGTCCCTAGTAACCCTGACCTTTGTGTGTGTTTCCAATAGATTGGAGATGGAAGCAAGGGAGGAGGCAGACAGACAACTACTTCAATGTTCTCAATGCCTTCATTGACAAGAAGGACAGCTATTACTCCATCCACCAAATAGGTAGGAAAGGCGTCCGGCTGGGGGGGGGGGGTCGGCAACACTTTGGGGCACGCCAGCAGGCTTCTCTGGCTCTTCAAGCGGCGGCTTTCACTTCCTGGGCCACCTAAAGGGGTTGTTGAGGTCGAGTTGTTAGAGGCCTGTGGGGTTTGGAGTCAGGCTCCATCTCTGTGTGCCTCTGTGCCTCAGTCTCTGGTGCTTCCATCTCATAGAGGAAGGGGCTTCTGCTCTAGGAGCTCTCTGTGAACATCCCCCCAGACGACTGAACCTTCCTGACTGCCAGTGGGTAGTGTCCTAGCTAAGTGTAAACAGAACATTGAGATGTACTTGCATTGGCAGGAATGGTGCCATTGAAAGGAAACCATTTAGGGATGAGAATGATCTAGTTACATGGCTTTATTTTATATGGGGAGCTAGCGTTTTCTCATATATAGTGTGAGAAATGATTATTTGTAACCAATATCTTGGAGAGATTCTACTCCTAGTCCCCCCTTCTTTCAAAGTCCTGACTCAAGCTTGGGTGGAGACATCTTTTTGTCTAGCTAGGGAGGGGTCACTCAGCCCATCCATTGAATAGGGTGTGCATTCTTTGAATGGATAGCCCCAAGGCTCAGGGTGATCTGGTATAGCCCTTCATTTTAATATAACTTGCCTCCAGATTAAGTTAACCAACTAGATGTGACTGCTATTTGATGAACCACCCACTGTTTCAAGGGCATAAAAGCTGTGAACCATGGTGGGGACATGATGGTCTTTGCTCAGAGGGAGAGATGGCCAGTGACCATCCTTTTATTAATAACCTATTGATCTTATTCAGAAAATGATTAAATTACCCAGCAACTGTCTCAATTTTAATCACAATAGATATCTCATTTCATCCTGACTAGTCCTGAGAGGTCAGTGATGTTATTGTGACCCCCATCTCATTCCCTTATCAGGGTTAAGAAATTGTTAGATGGACAAAGTCCCTAGGATATCCTGCTTTGCCTCTGCCTCCTGACAGGACAGGGCAGCCCTTCTCTGAATGGAAATAGTGCAGCCCCTTTCTGTCCCTTTCCTTTGACTAAGCTGGTTTCTTTTCTTAATGCTTGTTGGACAAGTTTCTGTGGTTTTCTAAAACACCTCACTCTAAGACTCGGATGTGTTCTTAAGGGATGAAATAAATAAGAAGGTTCTAAATGTGAATAACTTGATTCTTTTTGATACAGCTCAAATGGGAGTCGGAGAGGGCAAATCTATAGGCCAGTGGTACGGACCAAACACAGTTGCACAAGTACTCAAGTATGTACTGAACTTTTATTTTATTTTTTCATTTCTTTTAGGAAAAGCAGTAGTGTAACTCAGAATTGAAAAATTCTTTCAAGCTTTTCTCTAGACCATAAGAGCATCAGAAAACATGCCCAACTTAGTATTTGAAAGTAACTAAAAACAAAACATTATTACCCTTAACATTTTTTTTGGAAAGTTCCCTTTCCATGCTTTCCCAAGTGATTAAGAACTCATTCCTGGAGTATTTCCCAGTGGAAAATGATAACAAAAGTGAGTGCAATTCTATAATATTCTGTCTTCCTAATGGGCTCTCAGTACCATGATTTTAGGGGAGGTAGGAAAACCTTGGTTCTCTTCTTTCTCCTCTCAACACAAATACCCCCATCTGCTGGTTAATGCCTAACATTTCACTATTAAAGCTGCATCCCAACAATGTGAAACCGTATTTTCAAGTTAACTTGGTCATGAATCACTTGGGCTTGAGCTGTGTTGAAATGACCAACAAATACTGGTTGGTGGCAGGAAGTCTAAGTGAAGGGTGGGAACTATAGGTGTCATTATCAGACTGGTCCATAAATGTTCAGTGAAGTTGATAAAATGATCTTTGTGTTTGTGGCATTTTGGACAAAATGACTTGAGGCAGAGAGAGTCTGTGCGCAGAGTGTGGGTACTGGTAAAAGTTTGCTTGGTTTCTGTGGGAATTAGCCTCTGATTGATTGTGGGAAACGAGAGTGTAAGGGAGGTCAGGCTGGTCTCCATCCCTTTCTCTGGAATTGAATGGCAAGTAAGAAGGAGAGGGAAGGAGGACATTGGACTCACAGACTCGTGAGGAAGCAAAGGAATTCTCAGATGAAGTCAAGAAGTTCCCTGTACTATCAGTACCTGTTCTATCACCTCCCCTCACCCAGCTTTGGCTATTCATCCTGACCTGGCCCTGCCTCTGAAGCTGACTCACTCCTTCTCCACCAAGCCCTGCCTTCTTTTAGAGCCTCTCTGTCTCCAGGTGCTGTCTTGGGCTTCTCTGCCTTCTGTTTCTCCTATTTTTCTCCCCACCAATAAAAAACCCATAAAATTGTAGAAGGCCAAGTAATGCTAGTATTGCAGTTTCTCATAGATCCACAGTTTACTCAGAACATCAGAGCACAATTTGGGCAACTTTGGCTTTAATGCTGTTGAGATACTTGATATCCCTAGGGTCTAGTAAGGCTTTTTTCTTTAAGTCTTCCTTCACTCTTTCCCAACTTCCCTTCTCCCTCCCTTACACTGAGAAAACAAGAAAAACAAAGCTTGTAAAAATAAAACAAACAAAACCCCCTGTTTGGTCAAGCAAAACAAATGACTACATTGTCCATGTGCCCCCAAAGTGTCTCAGAGTGCCTCTTCATCCATCACCTCTGTCCAGAGGTGGCAGCAGATTTCATCATGAGTTCTGGAATTATGTCTGGTCATTGTATTGATCAGAGTTTCCAGGTTTTTCAAGGTTATTTGTCCATATAGTATTGTTGTTGCAATGTGTTGATGCAAAACTTCACTTTGCATCAGTTGATGTCTTCCTGGGATTCTCTGAAGCCATCCCCTATTTTTACAGCCTAATAGTATTCCATCACGTGCATATATTGTAAATTGTTCAACCATTCTCCAGTTGATGGACGTGCCCTTAGTTTCCAGTTCTTCCCCATTTCAAAAAAAAAAAAAAACTGCTGGGGGCAGCTAGGTGGCACAGTGGATAAAGCTAACCAACCCTGGATTCAGGAGGACCTGAGTTCAAATCTGGCCTCAGACACTTGACACTTACTAGGTGTGTGATCCTGGGCAAGTCACTTAACCTTCATTGCCCTGTGTGTAATTTAACTTTCTAAATGTAGGTTCTAATCTGCCCCCAGTTTTGGGGGGAAACTGATTAAAATCACTGATAAACAAATTCAGGTTTTTAAGAGTTTATTGAAAGATAGTCAAAGAAAGAGAAAGACTGAGAACAGAATTCCTATAACCTGGCAATCCTAGCTTTCCTAACTCTCCTTTGAAGTCCTCTGCCACCATGCCGATCTCTCCAGCCAAAAGAGAGAGAGCTCTCTGCACAGCTTCCTCCTTCCTGTTCCCCTTCCAGAAATGGGAGGTTCTTCAAGCTGATTGGTTGACTGGGCCCGAAGGTGGTCAAAGTTCAAAGTTGTTAGCTTCTGAGAACCATGCTTTCTTAAGTACCAGCCAGATGTGCTTAGAATCTAGTTAACTAGAAGTCAGCCAGTAATCCAGTCAGCAGTCAGTTGCCTTATCCAATTCAATCAGTTTAAATTAATCAGCAGGTGGGCTCCTGAGTATCTGCTAAATCTCATCTATCACATTCCATTATCTTGACCCACCTGCAAAAACAAAAACAAAAACTGCTACAAATATTTTTATGTTATGTGGGTCCAGTTCCACTTCTTTTTGATCTCTTTGAATTACAGAGTTAGTAGCTTTATCATTGGCCCAAAGGAGATGTGAAGTTTAATAGCTTTTTGGGCAGAATGGCAAGATTAATTTACACTTCTGCTAAGAGTGGATTAGTGTACCGTTTCCCCATAGCCCCTCCAACCTGGTTATATTTGGTGGTGCTGGCCAAGGAAATGAAAGCCTTTCTTCACAGATGGACTGAGAATTGAAGGAGAGGAAGGTGAAGGGCCTTTTAGCTTTTCTTTCTCTCCTTTGTGGCATCATTTCCTTCAAGGCTCCCAGTGCTAATTAAGGTTCTGATATCATTATTTAAGTAAGGTGAGACTAAATCTTACATTTAATGTGTTATTTCCTTTCCTGTTTGTTTTTGTTTTTAAAGCCTCTTCTCTTTTTTTTATTGTGAGATGAAAGGCTTTGTCTCCTATTAAAGAAATTTTCTTTCACAATGCCCCTGAAGTCCTGAGGCAGACAGACCCATCCCTGGAGGTTAACTGGATCCTCTTACCAGTGATTTTATCGTGTTCCGTACCTGGATAACCTGTGTTCCGTTTCAGTCACTTCTTCCCATTTCCCTGGTCTCTAGCTGCTGAGGGCACATTAGTAATTTCTGGATATGTCTTGCTGTCATCATCACATTCTTAGGGCTGCAGATTGGAAACCTGGAGCCTCCCCTGCCTGATCACAGGTTCCTCCTTCCCTCTTCATCTGATACTTCCTTAAATCCATAATCTTCCCCTTCCAATTCTTCAGCACTTCCAGAGGGCAGACCTCTCAGGATGTACTGTCTACATCCCTGTTCCTGGATTTCTATTCTTCTCCCCTAACTCCCTTTCAGATCTTGGGGATGGGGGGAAAGGAGCACTTGTCTTTTAAGGGTGTGTTAAAGAAAGAAATCGCTGATACTTCAAGACCCTGGAGGAATAGTTACCAGGAGAAAGTAAATAAAACATTTCTTGGCTTTAAAAAAAAAAACAAAACACAATTGAAGAGGTAGGGGTGTGTATGTGTGTGTGTGTGTGTGTCTGAGAAAACTGCTAATCATTTATGCCTGGTTACGATACAGTTGTACAGTAATGATTTTCCATGTTGTTGAAATATGTCTAATTTTAAAATAAAAGTAAACCAGTGAACCTGACTTGGGTGCATGACTTAGGGGCTCAGTCTCATTCCTCAGTAGCCAACCTTGACTGTTCATTTTTCACAGTTTTGCTTATGTGGCTTGGCCATCTCATGACTTGAACGAAGTCGGAGGCCACCAATCACTCTTCCAGTAGTAATGGGAATGGAGACAGGCTTGTGAGTTTTTTTAGGAAGCTGGAGCCCAAAGCCAGCAGGGGCTTGAGAGGGCTGGTGGTGAGGGTGCAATGGCTGGGACTTGGGGCTCTCAGGAGTGAGTCATTTCTTGGTGCTGTTTTTGTCCTGTCCTTGCCATGGTTGTGCTGCTGTCTTCTATAGTTGGTCCCAGCTTCTCCCCTCTAGAATCTTAAGGGAAGAGACCAAGTACACTTGTGTCCTTTCAGGAGCCCACTAGCCTGCTCATCGCTCTCCCCCTCTTTATTTTTAGGAAACTTGCTGTTTTTGATACATGGAGTTCCCTGGCTGTTCACATAGCGATGGACAACACTGTGGTGATGGAGGAGATAAGTAAGTCATTGAAATGTTGGGAGAGCCAGCAGAGGCACAGTTAGAACTGTGGGAAGCCTCAGATAAATCAGAACAAAGTCCCGGTGTTTGACGAAGCTGGATTGTAAACTTGGGACCAAATGGATTGCAGAACACTCAGTACAGGGTGTGGACTTTGAGGAGAGAGGGAAAGAAGAAAATTATTTTGGATTAAAATAGCCTTCAAGAAGTTTAGAACCAGAATAGGGTTGTGTGGGTGGCTGACTAGTGTCCTGCAGTGTTGGGGTAAGGAGCGGGGGCGGCCAGTGGCCTGTACTCAGACAAACAGAAGTGCCTAGTATGAAAGAGAAATAGCATAGGCTCAGCAAAAGGATAGAAAATGAATTGGAAATCCAGAGGGCTCCTGGGAGAGCACTAGAGAGCTAAAATTATCATTGCAGATTGAGGAAGAAAGAGTAAAAGGGCAGTGTCGTGTGGCCTATGCTCTGCTGTATCCTCAACACAGATATAACCCACTCAGATACTCTCAGATGCTTGCTCCAATGTTAGGTCACATTTCATCTGGTAGATGTTGGGGTATCAGGTTCTCAGTGCTCCTCTTACCTAAGCAGCTCCTCCTTCAAGAATATGATGGCCTGAAGTATGTGATGATGATGGAATATTATTGTGCTATAAGAAATGACAAGCAGGATGACTTCAGAAAGACTTGGAAAGACTTGTATGAACTGATGTAGAGTGAAGTGAGCAGAACCAAGAGAATGTTGTGCACAGAGACAGCAATACTGTTTGATAAAGAACTGTGAAAGACTTAACCGTTCTCAGCAATACAATGATCCAAGACAATCCCAAAGGACTCATGATGAAGCAGACTATCCACCTCCAGAGAAAGAGCTGATGTTGATGGAACACAGACTGAAGCAGGCTCTTTGTCACTTTCTTTCATTTTTTTCTTTTGAGTCTTCTACAAAATGACTAATATGGATTGCATGATTGCACATGTATAACCCATATCTGATTGCTTACCCTTTTGGGGCTGGGGTGGGGGAAGGAGGAATAGACATTGGAACTCAAAACTTTAAATAAATGCTCACCACCCAAAAATTAACTAATTAACGAAGAGGACTAAGGACTTTAAAAACCCAAAGAATAGGATGGCTGTGGGCGTCCATCTTTAGGCTTCTTCAGCCATTCACCATCCGCCCATTGTTTCCCAAAGAGGGTCCTAAGGGCAGATTTCATAAAAAATAGTTTGAAAATACAGGCTGCCATTTTGGAAGAATTTAAAGCTTGGTTGTTAACTCTTTAAAAGGGCTGAAATGAGTGTTTTTAATAGTCACCCAAATACTGGACTTTTTCTATTAGTGCTTTAGACTCCACAGTCTCACAGAATCACCAGATAGGAGCTGGAAGTGACTTCAGAGGCAATTTTGTGCGGCTGCTGCCTCGACAAGAATTCATGACCCAACCAGTGGTCACCTGACCTTGGCTCAAAGACTTTGAGTGAGGAGGGACCCAGTATTTCTGAAAACAACTCACTTCTCTTTTGCACAGCTCTTAAATTGTTGTTGCTTACATCAGGCCAAGTTTATATGATGGTAAGGAAGAAAAACAAGTGTGTTTGGGCAGGAGGAGACGTCCACACTGATACCTTGTCTTGGGGGCCATTGAACGTTGGCCCCAGAAAGATGATTTTGGCAGATAACGGAGTGGGAGAGACTAGAGTCAGGCAGAGCAGTCCTGTCATCTTCTCTGCTGGGGCCGTGCGAAGAAGGGAGAGCCCTTAAGGATGTCCTGGATTCAACAGGCTCTGGTGACAGTCGGGTTGTAGGGAATGGAAGGAGAAGGGAGCTGAGGTGATCCTGGGGGGATGGTGCCCTGCACTGAGGCCAGGTCAGTGAGTGATGCTGTCTGCTGGAGGCCCTAGAAGCCCACCCATCTTGGAGGGGATCCTACCCAGCAGGTGGGGTCAGAGCTGTAGACTGGAGCTCAGGAAGGAATTGTGATTGAAGGACTTACTTAGCATGTGCCAGGCCCTGTGCTGGGGCTACCGCTGAGCCCCCAAGGGTAGGCACCCGCAGGAGAGGGCAGTGGCCAGGAAGCAAGGCTGGGAGAAGTCCCCTGTAGTTGCCCTCCTGAGCTCATCAGCAGATGTGAACTGGGTTCATTCGTTACCAAAAATGTGTCCAGGAGTTCCACAGTGATTGTTTGGAGCTTAGCCTCTCACTACTCGTGTGCTATTTTTTCCCTTTTTAGGGAAGTTGTGCAAGGCGGCTTTTCCACACTCAGATGCTGCTGCGTTTCCTCCAGACTCAGAACTGCTCTCCAACGGGTACCCCCCAGGAGCTGAGGTCACTGACAGGTCGTCACAGTGGAAACCACTGGTGTTGCTGATCCCTCTCCGCCTGGGTCTCACAGATATCAATGAAGCTTACACTGAAACCCTGAAGGTAGGCTTTGGGGAGCAGTAGTCAGTCTGCTGGCTTCTTCCCCAACCTGAAGCAAGTCTGGATTTCACTTGTTTTCTTTTCAAAGATGAAGAGCGTCGAGGTGTTGTCAGATTCTCGGGGGCGGGCTTTCCTTCAGCCTCCAAACCAGTACTTGAAGTAGCAGGCGTTTGGGGCCGGGTGCGTGGCAGTTCTGAATACCCACGCCGCTTGGTCAGACAGCTGTTTTGGGGGTGTCACAGAGGCTGTATGGGGAGAGTTTGTAAGCTGACAGGGCTAGGTTTGGGCACGGTGTCTCATCTGGCTCAGTTTGCTGGGATGACTGAATATTATGGTTAAATGGTGAATAGCAATTTTAGGGGTCATCTCTTCTACTCCCCACCCCCACTTTTTTTTTTTTTAAGGGTGAGGAAATAGCAGTGAAGTGACTCCAAAGCAAACTTAAGATCAGTAATGGGTCACACAGTTAATGATGACTTTGGCCTGGAGCCAAGGCCTCTGGGTCCTATGGCTACCAGAACTGCCTAAAGTCCCATGTACATCGATTTGGAGAGTCTTGTAGTGCCTGGGGTTGTGATACATAACAGAGGAGTTGGAGCATGTTGGGGCAGATGAAGTGTTTGCTCTTACTCGGCCAATGTACAGGGCTGTGTTTCCTGGAGGGCCAGGCAGCAGCTCGGGGCTGGGGTGGGCGGTTAGAACCTGTATCTCCCAGCACAAGGCCCCAGGCAGTGGCCCTCACTGACCTGACAGATCCACAGAACTTATAGACAATCTCTTCCCATTCCCCAGAACCAGAGCGTTCTTACTTGGTGACGGGGCTTGAAATATGAAGCCCTTGTCCTCTGGGAGCTTCCTGTTGGAGGCTCGTCACTCTTGCTCTCTCTTCTCCATCCTTGTCACCATTCTTCCGTTCCCAAACATGAAGCTCATCTTGACCTCCTGGTTCTCACGAGTGCCTTACAGTCAAGAATCACCGGGCTCATCCACGCTCCTCTCAGGAGGGCTCCGTCCTTCCTGTTCCCCTCACCTTTTGGAAGTCAGTGGCACTTTGCGCCTGATCTCTGTGGGTGCTTCCCAATAAGTCATAAGGTCCAACCCCCTCATTTTGCAAATTAGGAAACAGTCCCACAGAGGGTGAGGGACTTGCCTGTGGTCTCTGGTTTGAATTGCTGACAGTTCCAAGGCATCACACACGTCCTTGTCGGGTGAGGGTTCCTCAAATGCTGCTTTTATCTTATCATGGCTGTGCTCCAGCACCTGCTTCCCCTGAGCCCATCGGAGATCTGTGCTTCTCAATCAGGCATTCAGGGCCTTCCATCGACTGGTTCATTGGACTTGATTCCCTCTCCCCCCCACTCCAGTCTCAGGGCTTGAGTCAAACCAGGCCCTTGGCTCTCCTTGTGCCATGCTGGTTTTGCCTTTCTCATGCTAGTTCCCACCCCATGATGTCTTTTCCTCCATTTCTCAATCCTGTCCTTTCTCTAGGGCCTCCCTTCTCTATGAAGCCTTCCCCAAGCTTGCCCTTCCCGAGCTCTCTCCCTGATAGGCCGTCCCTTACCCTCTACCCTTGTGGCACTCTCCAGGTGGGTGTGTATGGGTGTGGGTGTGTGTGGGTGTGGGTGTGTATATGTCTCTTTCCTCTCTCTGTCTCTCGTGTGTGTGTGTGTGTGTGTGTGTGTGTGTGTGTGTGTGTGTGTGTGTGTGTGTGTGTGTGTGTGTGAGAGAGAGAGAGAGAGATGTGTGAGATATTTTCCTTGCATGGGCCCTTCATAGCTGTTCTTTTCAAACGTGTGTGTGTGTGTGTGTGTGTGTGTGTGTGTGTGTCTCCTCCTCAGAGTGAGCCCCCTGGCAGCACCATCCCCACCCCTCCTGATGGCGCCATCTTGGTTTTCTTGTGTTGTGTTTTTCTTCACTGGCCCTCATCATGTATTATGTCTCAGTGGTTCTCTTTCTCTTTCTTCCCCCTGTTTCTTCTGCAGCACTGTTTTATGATGCCCCAGTCCCTGGGAGTAATTGGAGGGAAGCCCAACAGTGCTCACTACTTCATTGGATATGTAGGTGAGTCGCCCACAGCTCTGGATTACTGTGGTATCCAAATTGCCTTGAAATTTAAAAAAGGAGAAAAAGAAGAGTGCTCAGTGTATCCCAGTGACGTGAAATTCATGCCATGGAGCAATGCTGCAGTCTTTTCCCTTTCCTCCCCCACCCCACACTCCTCTGTTGTGTTTATGTTAGCACACTGAGTTGGAGGAGATCTGGCGTGCCACCCTTTTCCAAGGGATCATCCCTCACTGAGGAGGTACTTTCTTCTGTGTTTCTCCTTCCTTAGTTTGGGCCTCATCACCCTAAGCCCAACTTTGTTTGTGTGTGGCCTTACATGAGCCTTCTTTTTTCCCATCCCAAAGCTGCCCACTCGCCCATCAAGCAGTCTGTAGTTTTAAGGACTCGAACATTCTTGCCCCCATTCAGTTTTCACTTTCTTTATTCTCTCACCTTTTTCCCTTGAGTTGATTTTTATGTAAGGAGAGCAGGACCACTGCCTGCTCACTTCCCTCCTTGTCCAGGATGTTTGCTTACTCTCTCTCATTTTCCCCTCTCTGCTCACCCAGGGGAGGAGCTGATTTACCTGGACCCACATACAACTCAGCCTGCCGTGGAGCTGGCCGAAGGCGGCATTTTCCCCGATGAGACCTTCCACTGCCAGCACCCTCCGTGCCGCATGAACATCGGGGAGCTTGACCCCTCCATCGCCGTGGTTCGTATCCAGTGCTACCCCGTCTGTGTGTTTAGTCTTTATATGTCACGGCCGTTACTACCTATCCTCATCCCCTTTTGAGCCAAAGAAAAACACTTAAGCAAAAGCTTGCTGTGCTGAAATTTTGTCTGGCAGTGGTGGACTCCCTGCTGTGAAGTGGGAAGTATGTTTGTTTGTGGGCCTTCTGTGTTTCCTGCATTGCCCAGGAGGCTCTTTTCCTTTGGGGATCTCATTTTCATTGTTGGAGTCCTCATCTACATCATTGCCTATGAATCTTCGTCCCTGAATCCTTCCTAATACACAATATTCCCATTTTCAATAATCCTCGAATCAATGGGTACCTATTTGGTTTTGTTTGTTTGTTTTGGGGGGGGGTGTTTGAGTACTGCTAGGAGTAATTCTTGGTTTCCTTTGGGCCTTTTTCTTTGTCTTTGACCTCCTTAGAGGCGTCTGCCTGATGGGAGCATACTCACCACCTTGCTTCTTTTGAATGTAGCTGTGAGCTGAAAAGGTGGTTCTTCCCCTTTCACATATATTTTTATTTCTGGGACCATCTTCTTTGTCAGCAGGGTCCTCAGATCACTTTGGGGGAGAGCACAGTTTTTTGCCAAGGCATCTTAAAAGTAAAAGGAACCCTTGGAATTGAAATGAAGCTACCCAACCAATAATGAACATCTTCCCATTGCCTTGAGTCTGACTCTAATACCTTAGAGTGTGGAGGTAACCCCTGGGTTCAGCAGGGCTAAGGCCTTTCAGAGCTGAAAAGCCCTGGCCGGTCTTGCTCTGCCTGGGTACTGGGGCAAACTCCTTACAGGCTGTTCTCTGGGCTCACCCCAAAAGGATGACTGCTTCTCAGCCTCGGCAGCCCTCAGAGGCTCAAAGACTTTTCATTGCTGTTGGGAAAGAAGGTTCTAAATCCTCAAATCACAGACCCAGATTTGTTTTTCTCTCCTTTCTTTGGAAACTCTTTTCACTTAAATTGTACTGAAGTACCAAGAGGGCTCTTTTCTCAGCTCATGTTAATTTCTTAACCCATAGGTCTACCTTGCTCCCACACCCAACAAACTCCCTTATAACAAAGATTTAAATGACAAAAACAAAACTTAGCAAAGCCAGACATAGTGTCCTTTTCTGGCCACATGTGAAACATTTTGCACCTGTCATCCTCACCTTTTCAATTGAAGGAGGAAGGACATTTTCTGATCTCTTTTCTGCAGCCAAGCTTGGTCATTTTGATTACAGTGTTCAATTTTGTTTCATTCATCTTTCTTTATACATTATTGAAGTCATGTATATTATGAAATTTCTTTTTCTTAAATCTGCTTGCTTCTTACCATTTTTGCATAGAGATTATCAGAAAAACTCTTGGTCTTTGTAGCTCCCTCACATTTAATTGACTCTCCAGAAAGTGCTGAAGCTTGCATTAATTCAGATATTGGATCTTTAACAAGACAGAACCTGTCGGCCTCTAGCATACCCCAATCCGGTCCTTCCCTCAGTCAGGAGCAGTGGACTGAGGCCAAATGAGGTTGCTGTCAGGAGAAACTTCCCTCCCCTGAGAGGGGGCAGGTCCTCATCCAAGGAGCAGGGTGTTGTCTTGTGGCATGGCCTGAACTGCAGGTCTGAAGGGTTCTGAGAGCAGAGACCCTGCCAGCCTAAAAATGCTGCAGGTCGGCCACCAGGGTACAAGAGACACTTCCGGCCTCTGCATCTCCCGGAGGCCTCCGTGTGTGGCTCTCTGCCTTACTGGAGGAAGCGTCCTCAGACACAAGCATGACTCGGAAGCATGAAGGGTTACAGCCCCTCTCAGATCTTTTAGAAATGCCTGCAAGCCTTGGCAGCACAGAGTGACCAGGGAGGGGGCTCCGGGAGACTCACCTCTGGGGAGGTCCACTAAAATTGCTCTTTGTACAGGCGCCCAAGGCTTCCCAGATTAAACCGGCCATTCTGACACTCCTTGGTTTTCCCAGATGCAGCAGCTTCTCAGCTCCTGCCTCCAGGTCCTTGCCCACCTCTTGGGAGTCCCAGCTCCCTTCCCCTGTCGAGGCCTTGACTGATGCCCCGAGTGGTTGCTGCTAGTCTAGAGTAATGGCTTTTACTTTGCATGCCATGCTTAGCTTTCGTGCGGGTGCTGTGTCCCATCTGGAGAGAGCAGCCTTTTGAAGGCAGTGACTGTATCCCTCAGGTCTGGGGCAGTGCCTGACACAGTACTTCAGAAATGCCAGCTGTTTGGTGCCCATCAGGCCCAGGAGCACCACAGACATTTTTAACTTTCTTGGGGATGAATTGGGAAAACTTGGGCTTTAGTGCTTTGATTCTTCTTCCAAATTCCAGAAAGGCCCCTCGAAGGGAGCTGGTTTTATCCCTCTGCATTATGATTGATCCTGCTTTTTTTCTTGCTAAGATTTTATGTCTGTCCAGTATGACTCAACAACTGTTTGTTACAGAGCTGAGTGAAATACGGAGAACTACCGGCATGCATGTGGGATGTCCCCACACTCAGCCTGCTCCCCTTTCCCCAGGAGTAAAATTATGGGGAGTGGGCCATAGAGAAGTTAGGGATGTGCTTGAGGTTCCAGCTAGTGAGTGTCCTGGAGTGGTTTTGAAACCACTGTCTTCCTAGTTGCCAAATGTGACATTCAAAAAGTTGGGGAGGTGTAATTTCTGGGTGATGAGTCATTTTATTAATAAAAGAGGTCAGTGGCACTGTGGAATGCCAAAGATGAATTGCAGGGGCGGACCCAATTTATCTGCCCTTGGAAGAGTGGATGTTCCTGAGGGTGGCAATCAGCTCCGGTTAGTTAGCAGTTAACGAGGGAATGAATGTTACAGTGCTAAGTAGGTCCTTTCCAAAGGGGCTGAGAGAGTGACATCTCTACGGCCACACCACCCCCAGCTTGGGGCAATCTGATCATCTCCCCACCTAGCCCGGAGTAGAACATAGTGGCCTTCCCTACCTTAGATTACATTGGAAGGTCAGACGGTGTCCGACCCTAAATTGAGGAGAGCTCAAGAGACACAACTTTGAAACGAGGACTGTCGAAAGTCAGGGGCTCTAAATCTCTCCAGGTCATCGGTTATCAATGATCATTTCTCTTGGGTGCCCTCTTACTGCACTGTGCTACCACAGGTGGCCAGGTAGGACATTTACCCAAAATACGGAGCAAACAAACAGGAGGTGGTGGGTGAGGAGAGGCCTCATGGAGGAGTTGGGGATAGATACAAGACAGAAGAAGAACAGCCTCTGCCCTTGTCTGGTTTCTGTTGTAGGGGGAGAGACCACACGGACACAGCCAAAGTAACCTTGGGCTAGGTGGTGGCACTGACAACTAGGGGGACCAGGATGGTGGTCCTGGAGCTGAGTTTGCAGGGAGCACCCAACCAGACTCCCAGCAGCCAAGTTGGGGAGGAAGGGCGTCCCAAGGACGGGCACAGGGAGAGAGCATCTGGTGTGAGTAGTGACGAGGCCATGGGGTACCGGGAGGGAAGCAACGTCAACAAAGGCTGCAAAGGCAGGAGGTGGTGCCTGCACTAGAGAATCCTCTCCATTTCCTCTAGTGGGGGGTGGGAGAGCCTGCTTCTCTTTTGCTTAGGCTGGTCAAGGATTCCCTTCCCTCAGCCCCAAACCTTACTCCTGCCTTGTATGTTGGGGCCAAGCCTGCCTTGTATGAAGGGTCCCTCTTGGCTGAGATAGTCTACAAACGCTGGCCAGCTCTCCTGCGGCTCTGGAGTGTGCTTTTCTCCACTGCTAATGTCTCTTGCCTGGTCCTAGACAATTGTACGCCTCTTCATGTAGCCTGAGGATGCATTAGCTTGGGAGGGGGGGGTGCTGTCATATCTCACTGTTCACTGACATTGAACTGAGGTTCACAAGAATCCCTCTTTTTTGGTCAAGTGCTTATCAGTCTGTGCCTCCCCAGTCTTATACTTGGAGAGGTTGAATTTCAAAATTCATCCCTCATTTCATTAGGAGGACCTTTTCCCCACATCTCTTTTAAGATCTAAGTTTGTCATCGAATACCTTGTATATCCGTAGAGACGATTCTCCCTTTTCCTTCTCAGGATTGTTCATCTTTCTGTCTTCAGAATTTCATTCTTGAGTTTCTTATACTTCTTTAGGCCACAGAGTTGTCCCCTGTCCTTTAAACCTGTACAAATCTGGCGTCCCAAAATCTAGGGACATACCACTTTTCTGCTGATTTTCTCTCCTCTATCACTTATTCTCTGATGGAATGACCCCTGTTTTTTCACACACACTTTATCACACACCTGCTCTGTGTGATACATGTCAAAGAGCTGTAGTTACAAAAGCTAAAAGTTCCTGCCCTTTTAGAAGGTTCTGTTTTACTTCAGGGGACACCGCCCCCCCACAAATTTGTCCAGAGATGAGTGAGTGGTGGGGATCCCCAAGCGATGAGCTCCTATGTGCTGCCGATTTGGAATGAAGAAGTGTGAGATCAAGGTTGGATGGTGAAAGGGCCTTGTGCATTGAGCTAATAAGTCTTGGGATTGAACCAGATGCTCAAGGAAGGGCCCAAGGTCAGGCTCCTGGGGGGACTCCCTGCCTGAAGGAGTTTGAGAAGGACCAGAGAGCCAGCAGAGGAGACCAGGAAAGGAGAAAGATGGGAGGGAGGTGAGACAGAGGACAAGAGAGTGCCCTGAAGGGGCTGTGATCCAGCAGGGCTCAGCACTTGGAACAGAGCGGGGATTAGTGGGTCCCTGGCAACTGCTCTTTCTTGTTAGGGCAGAGCTGCACCCCCTCCAGGACAGACGGTTCCCCACTGGCGTCTCCACGTTCTGTTCTGGCTGCTGTCCTTTTGGCAGAGAAAAAGCTCACGGCCTGGCTAGGTAATTGAAGGTTTCCCACACTCCTCCATCAGGCCTCAGGGTCAAGTTTGTGATCTGTTTGTTATGAGGTAGATTAAGGGCTGAGTTGACTTTGCTCAAATGTGAGGATTATTTCAAATATCTTGTCATTTAAAAGCAGTGTGTGTTCTAGTAATACTAGCGAAGTCTAGATTCATCAAATAATCCCTATGGTCAGTCAACATGGGTTTTGTTTTGTTTTTTTTCTCTTTAAAAATTTAATTTTTTCCAAAGACATGTAAAAACAAATTTTTTTAAATAAAATTTTGAGTTCCACATTTTTCCCCTCCCTCCCTAAAATGGTGAACAATTTGAGACAGGTTATATGTGTGCTATCATCAACATCTGTTTATTAAACGTTTACTATGGTTCTCATGCTCAGCACTGAGTTTAGTTTTTATTAATAATGTTTTCTAATATTTGGAATAATTTTTTATTCTGATTTTAAATTTTGCTTGATTTTTCTTTTCTTTTTCTAGTTTTCTCTTTGGGTACTGTTTCAACTGTATGTGTTAACTAAAATATTTTTAGGGTTTAAAGTTTTGATTTTATTGTTAGTAGATTTGAAAAAACCTTTATTAGGGGGGCAGCTAGGTGGTACAGTGGATAAAGCACCGGCCCTGGATTCAGGAGTACCTGAGTTCAAATCCAGCCTCAAACACTTGTCACTTACTAGCTGTGTGACCCTGGGCAAATCACTTAACCCCCATTGCCCCGCAAAAAAGAAAAAACCTTTACCATTCATAGGTAGCACTCAGTTGTTGAAGGGAAAAAGTTACTAAACTCTTATTTTTGTGACTTTTTCCTTAAAGCATTTCAATAAACACAGTTACTGGAACCAAAAATCTTGTGCCTCCATAGCTATTTCAGTTAAGGCCTGCAGTCAGATCAGAATGGGAAGGGAGAAGAGTCTGAAGTTGTAAGGAGGAGGAGGGGAGACAAGGGAGCAGAGTGTGCCAAAGCTGTTCCCACTGCTCCTTTTGCTAGATCGGCTGATTGGAGCCACTGCCGTGCCTGGGCTGGATGTTTTTCGGTTTCTATCTTGGTTGGTGTTTCCACATTTCCACTTAAACTAGATTTCTATTTTAGGGGTTTTTCTGCAAGACTGAGGAAGACTTCAATGATTGGTGCCAACAAGTCAAAAAGGTTTGTCTTAATTCTTTTTCCTTTCAGTCTTTATGAAATCAGAATCTATATTTTTTAAGTAACAGGTAATACTGGGAACTGTTCTATGTTATATATTAAAGGGAGCTTAAAGGTGGTTTTGAATTTACTGAATCATATTTGTATCGTATCTGTACCTCAATTGATAGTATATTTTTCTTTGTACCTTCAGTTATGTAAGTTATAAACAACTGAAGAGATCTGACAAAAGATTATCTTTGTGGAAAATAATATTGAAATTTTCCAACGGGGACCGCCTCATTGGAAACTTTCCTTCCAAGTGTCAGGTCTCTGGTATACCTTCGGCTCTGGAACATTATGGAAAGGATCGTTAAATAATACACCAAGTTTATGCTCAAGCTTCTTTGTGTGGTTTTCCTCACAGTTATCTCGAATCCCAGGAGCCCTGCCGATGTTTGAGCTGGTCGAGCGTCAGCCTTCACATTTCTCGTGCCCAGACGTTCTGAATCTCTCACTAGGTAACATCCATCTTGTCCTTATAGTAGACAGTGTGGGAGCCTGTGGGATTTGTAGGGATTTTGCTTTAGGGTATTAATTGTTCACACTTGAGGGTTTTTTTTAGATGCCACAGCCAAGGAGAAACAAGACGATTTAAAATATTGGGCCTACATTCTGTCCTAGATTTCTCCCTGTACATTTTTTCTTTTGAATGTTCATCTGTATTTTTGGCCCAGAGAAACAAGCAGCAACTGTTTTTTCTTTACTTTGGTCTTCACTTCTGTGAATATTGAAGTTGTGGATCTCTAGCAAATTTGTGTGGGGTTTTTTGTTTTGTTTTAATATGAGCCCTCCTGTGGACTTAGTAATCTGTGTTGTGATCCATGATTCTTGTTTCATTTTAGTTTTTAACCTATCCAAACACTTGGATTAATTGGCTAATTTGTATATGGCCTTGACATGTGTTTGTGTGTGCAGTTGTTGACCCTAAGCTACCTCTGATGCTTTGACATGAATCAGTGATGTCTATGAGCATCTAGCCCTGGGTCTAGTCGATCACCCTCAATGTTAAAATTCATCACATCCCATTGTTCTCGATTGGGTCAGTGACGAGGTTAACATCAAGCATCATGATTAGGGTGACATCGGGTCAACAACTTTGAGTTTGCCTTTGATTCTTTAATTTAAAAAAAGAGATTTGCTGCGTCATCGCTCTGACCCCCCTCAGATAGAGGCAGCACGGCCTGGTGGGAAGAGGTCTTGATTTAGTCAGAGGAACACGTCGGCTTCGGCCTCCACAGCTCATTGAGGGGTCTCCCCAGGGTCCTCCCCTAGAAAACTTGGGGTCGGACACACTGACCTTGGAGGGCCTTCCTGTTCCTGTCTCAGCCCTTACCTCACTCGGAAGCCTTTCCTGGCCGCACCATTGGGAAAACCCTTTCCTATTTTTTCATTTAATTTTTTTCCCCAAATACATGTAAAGATATCTTTTTGAGTTCCAAATTTTTCTCTCTCCCCCCCACCTCGGTAGCATGCAATTTGATATAGGTTATACATTACAATCATGTTAAACATATTTCCACATTAATCATGTTGTAAGAGAAGAGTCAGAACAAAAGGGAAAAAAACACCCACAAAAAAGAATAAGCAAGAACAATAACAAAAAAGCAACAACAAAAGGGAAAATAGTATGCTTCAGTTTGCATTCAGACTCCATTGTTCTTTTTCTGAGTATGGAGAGCATTTTCCATCATGAGTCCTTTGGCATTGTCTTGGATCATGGTATTGCTGAGAGTTAAGTTTATCACAGTTGATCATCGCACAGTGTTGTTGATACTGTATAGAATGTTCTCTTGGTTCTGCTCATTTCACTCAGCATCAATTCATGTAAGTCTTTCCAGGTTTTTCTGAAATCCATCTGCTTATTTCTTACAGCACAATAGTGTTGCATTACATTCATATACCACAGCTTGTTTAGCCATTCCCCAATGGACGGGCATTCCCTCAATTTCCAATTCTTTACCACCACAAAAAGAGCAGCTATATTTTTGTACAAATGGGTCCTTTTCTCTTTTCTATGATCTCTTTGGGATATAGACCTAGTAGTGGTATTGCTGGGTCAAAGGGTACGCACAGTTTTATAGCCTTTGGGGCATGGAACCCTTTCGATTTAAATTTTCTCTACTGGTTCCTTCAGTTAGTACGTGTGCGCAGGCTGGCACCAGTAATGATCTTTTCATGTCCATGAGATCTTTCCTCTCCCCAGTTAGAATATGAGCTCCTTAAAAGCAAGGAGCTGACCTTATGCTTTAGAGCCCCCACAGCCCCTAGGTTAGCACTTTGCCCCAGCAAGTACTCAGTGAAGACCTTGTGGTTCTACTAGGACTCTTCCCCTCTCTTCTACCCCATCCCCACCCAACCCAAACACTCCACTGACCTGAAATGATTTATTTTCTCTCCCCTAGATTCTTCCGATGTAGAGAGACTGGAAAGATTCTTTGATTCAGAAGACGAAGACTTTGAAATTTTGTCTCTTTGAGAAGGCTAGGAAACTGACTTGCCCGACCTGTGTTGCGTGGGGGGTGGGGGGGTGGGGAGGGAAGCCCCTCTGAGAGCCCGGCTCACCGGTTTTCACAGGCGCTTGATGACATCCCAGTGTTCCATCCATCCCAACGCAGAGTGTGCATCGTCTGCATTCTGTCCTCGGATCAAGAATATGTTTTCATGGAAGCCTTAATGCTCGGAGTCCGGATCCTTTTTCAGGAGATGGAGATGATGGTGCCTGGCTGTGTGGGAGGAGCAGAGCCAAGACTAACGGACGTCGTCATAATCGCCGTTGAGGAGTGGGGAAGGGCTCTCTCCCCACTGGCCAGGCTGGGGCAGAGGAGCTCACGGTCCGACTCCTCAAGTTCTTGGCTTCAGTCGGCTTTGGGTGTCAGCTCCTCTTTAGTTACGCTGCAGGAACAGAGACACACTGGGGCTGCACAGCCTTCAAGTGGAAGTCTCTGAAGCCACCTGCAGCGGACCGGACTCTCACACCGACTTTGACCTAGTGTTCCACAGAGTGATGCTGCTCTTGCTTCATATGCAGTGCTTTCTTGCAGACACTTACTGTCTGTCTTTGTCTTCTTTAAGCTCTATCCTACTCCTTCATTATTTTTAAGGGCTACCCTTGGGGGCACAGGGGTGGGAATTGAACTGACTGAATTTTATTATACCAAGATTTCTCATTTTAAAAAAAAAGTTAAAATTGGCAATTTGAGACCACTAAACACACACACACACACACACACACACACACACGCTCTTTCTCCAAAACAAATCCGCCCCTTCCTCCCCCCCCCCCCAAGTTGTTGACAGTATATTTAAAACAAGAGAAAGCAAAAGAGAATGATTTCTCCCCTTGGTGAGGTCGGCGTGCCCCTAAGGTCATAGATCTCTAGTGGGTAAATTCTCTGAGTGGTTGATGCTGTTCTGGAGAGTCTGCAGCATATAAAACAAGGGGTGTCCATGTCATCAGCAATACCGCATTACCATCAGAAGCTAGGGCAGCAGAACAGGCTGCTTTCCTAGGAGGGAAAAGAGATGAAGAAAAGAAACATTTCTCCCATTGAAACAAGAATCAAACTTTGGCCTCTGTTGGCAAGAGCATGAGCAGAAACTGAGAAGATGTGTCCTACCACAGGCAGGATTCTGCCATTGGTGGTTGTGGAAAGGAATGAAGGAGGAGGCAGGCTACAGAGGATGAAGTTGTGTGAGTTGCCCACTTATCACTTCTGGTAACAGCCAACAAGCAGGAATTGCTCCATGTTTTCCGTGCTTTGTGAAATGTTACCTAGGATGGTATTGGCTTTATGCGGTTTTCAACTAACAGTTTTGAGCTTAGCTGGCCAGTGCAGTGATAATCTTAGAAACCAATGGCAAGTCACTGTCATAGTTAAACACTAATCAACCCAACCTGGGATCTTCTCTAGTTCCTCATCAAAAGTGGTCGGTCCTTTTGGTTTTTCTTTTGCCCTTGGATTCTATAGTTGGGTTATTCTCATCTGCACTGCTATAAAAATTAAAACCATTTTAGTCCTTAACCGATTGGATCTTCAGCCGCATTTCAGTATAAAGCTGCCATTTTTCTGAGTGTTGTCAGTTCTTTAGGAAATGTTTAAAGAAAGGGGGAGGGATCTTTGTGGGCCATCTGTTAATCATGTGTATAGGGAATGTGGGTGAAGTGGGTTCTGTGAGGACAAAAATCACTTTGACTATACTTTGTTCCTTAGGAAAGAAAAATCAGTATTTTCAAAAATACTAAGTGCCCAAGTTTGCCACTTTCTGACTCCTGCTTCTGTCCTCAGCAAGTAAAGGGGAGTAAATTGTTAGGAAACACCTGAATATTCCGCTCTATATGGCAAGTGAAATGGATTCAGTGGTTTGACTCCAGTGCCGTGGGTTGTACAGAAGAGACTTGAGGCACCCTACTGAAGTCTAGAAGAAACAAACACCATTTCCCTTTTTCCATTCCTTGTCTTTCACATATATTCAGGGGTGGGTAAAGAGAGTGGGGATTAATTCTCCATTTAGTGCTTTATGTTTTTATCTGAATAAATAACTGACAAGCTTCTTAAAAGCTCTTTGGTTTCTGAAACATCACTGAATTCCAACTGAGATTGGTTTTGTCTGCCTAAAGTTGATGTCATGGGTTGAAGATAGTTCATTTGAGATCAAAACCCTAGAAGGATTGTAACTTTTTCCCAAGATTCTCTTAACAAAATAGGCCTCGTCTCCACCCTTCCTCTGTGGATTCTAGTGTGGAGTGTGGCAGCAAATCCTGAAATGGTAACTGGGGCCTGAGGTGCTCTTGGGCCATTAATACTGTCCATAGGTGGGAATGTTCCTCCTGCCACCAAAGTCTGATGCACCCGACAGATCGAGAACGTTTGCTGGAGCAAGGTCAAAATGTCATGACACAGTGTCCCTGCATGGCAACTTTTTCCCCACAATGTTCTTCACATTTTTTTGCCCTATTATATACTGTTGTTTTCTCTGTATCTGTGATATTTTCTCTCCCTGGGATCACAAGATCATCAGATAGTAGTCAAGACTTGTGCCAATCCAAGGTTGGGCACTGACCTTATTCACAATCTTTGGTCAGTGGTGCCAGTTATTGCCACTGTATGGATGCTATAAATGTGTTAAATCTCTAACTTGCTGATACTGCACTGAAGTATTGGAAACTTCTCCCACAAATTCATGGAATAGGTCACAACATGTTTTTTATAATGATGTCACTGAAGGTGCAGAGAAAATGCTGCTTGTTCCCTGCAGGATGATGGTTTGTAGTTCATTCTGTTCCCTGATTTTGTGTCCACAATACTGCTCATCATTGGGACACAGTGATTGATGCGATGAATATTAGTCCAGGGCTGTTCAGATGGAAGAATTCCCTCCATTCCAAATCAGTGAAAGCTCTTGAACTTTTCATTGGGTTCTCAGGTTTTCCAATCAATCCCTGGTCTCTATATCTGATGGGATCGGAAGGGTCCAAAAGAACAACCCAACTAGTACAGAAATGCATATGACATCTTGGGTGGAACTTTTTCAAATGGAAAAGTCTAAGTAGGAGATAGTTGAAGTATGTGTTCTTTTGAGTTCATTGTGCCTGAGCCCTTGTCTGGCAGAATAATAGAGTGAAGAACAAAACTGGCCTTTTACCTGTCACTATTTGGGTGGGGTTTTTCTGGGGAAATTTAGTTGTTTTGTTTTGGGGGAGGGGCTAAGTTTTCAAATGACAGATTAGCTAATAGCATGAAGGAGCAACAACATAGTTTATCCTGAAGTGAGCCCATATTCTGTCTTGCCTTCTGTGTGCTTGATGAGAACTTTAGCCTAGGAAAAGGTAAGAAAAGTTGTTTTAGGAAAACTGATCAATCTATTTTCTACAATAAGACTACACAGCTCATCTGCGTGAAGACCTTAAAGGTTGCTAGAGAAAGCTTCCCAACTTCCAAATCTGTGAGATGTGTGGCTGCCCTCATTTAAATTAGTCAAGTGCTGATAGGTGTAAGTCAGCCGGTAGGGTGAGTTGGTCTGAGCCTACCTTTGGATCTGGAGGTAGAAGAGAATTCTGCTCATGAAACATCCACGTTCTTGTTGATTACACTCCCTCTGAGAGAACCAAAGAAGGGCATGTTTTGCTAGCAACCTATTTCTTTGCCTTTCCATGAAGTTTCTTCCACAGTATGAGAATAATGAGAGTTTGAAGCAGCCACGGTGCTGGACAAAGGGAGCTTAGTGAAATTAACGTGATCCAAAGTCAGTTTTGCTACTAAAGTAGAGCCTTGTTCTATTTTCTGCTTTATTATTGAATTTGGTATCTGGTAAATCCGTCTTGAACTATCAGAATGGCTTCAGTAAAACTTTCATACCCAATATGGACAGTGAGAGCAGGATTACAATGAGGCTTCAGTGAACTAGACTGGTCACCATTTCCCCACTGGACCTCTTGGGCTGATCTGGTTTGTTTTGGTGGGTTTTTTGGAGTCCTTTTGCTGTTAAAGGTACATGTAAAGGATGAGAAAGCCCAAGGGAACAGACAAAATAATGGAAGACCTAAGATTATCCGGAGGTTAGATAGTTTTCACCCTGAAGTGGCCAGTTGGTTTCTCAAAAGTATGGAAGAGACTTCATGGTGAAGGCAAGGAAATAGGTAGCTAGCAAAAGAATATGCCCTTCTTTGGTGCAGTGTATTTACTGTGTTAGCCGTAATGGTGTTGGTGGTAGTTAGGTTCACTGGAGAGACTAATGTGAATGATTTCTAGCCGACTTTTGTTTGCCCTACCTTTGTACTCCGACAAGAGCATTTGACTATGACTGGAGCATCTTGGGTAGCACTTAGTTCTACGCCTGTGCTTCACGGTACATCAGTGCTATTCTCCAGGCTTGGGTGGAATTGCCCTTTCCCATCTTGTGCAGTAGCGGTTTGGTTTCCTGTGGCTGCTCTCCCCAGCCCAGTGTGCTGAGTGTTAGTGGCAGATTTCAGGACTTCATTGGCTAAATTGGATAACTGTCATTGATAAAGTTGGGTCCTTAAGCTTGTAGCAGGGCCATCTCTTGTAACTTTGTCCTTTGTCACGAAAGGCACAAGCATTCTGTAGAGCAAGGGTTGCAGAATAGCAGCTTACTGGATCTAGCCCTTGGCTTGGTCATTGGTGCCCAAGACCAGAGAATAATGCTTTCCCAGGTGGGATATCATCGCTTATGCAGGCATGTAGTGTAGAGCCTCTGACATTGGAGAACAGCGTGGCACAGTGGAAAGAGCACTGGTTCTGGGGTCAGAGGACCTGGGTTCATATCCCATCTCTGATTCATTACCTGTGTCACCTTGGGCAAGTTACTTATTAACTTCCCTATGCCAGTTTCCTCATCTGTAAAATGATTCTGCCTCAAGTCTTTTTTAGCTCTAGGTCTATTGTGAGCCTATGACTTTTTTTTTTTTTTAGTGAGGCAATTGGGGTTCAGTGACTTGCCCAGGGTCACACAGCTAGTAAGTGTTAAGTGTCTGAGGCTGGATTTGAACTCAGGTCCTCCTGACTCCAGGGCCGGTGCTCTATCCACTGCTCCACCTAGCTGCCCCTGCCTATGACTATTTTCAAAATAAAGCCCTATGAGGAGGCAGCTAGGTGGCACAGTGGATAAAGCACTGGTCCTGGATTCAGGAGGACCTGAGTTCAAATCCTGACCCAGACACATGACACTAGCTGCATGACCCTGGGCAAGTCACTTAACACTGCCCCACAAAAACAAACAAACAAAAAAGCCCTATGAACAAGTATATCCTGTAATGAACATTTTTAAAAGTGGGGATCACATCTCAAAAGCCCATTCTAAAAGATTTTGGCTAGCCTAGTATTCTTTCCATATCTTGGCCCCTGTGGTTCTTGTCCATACTTTCTCCTATGTCTTCCATAGTGAGTTTACCTAAGCTGCTATATAGTCTTTATTAACTTGGGGACATACGTGAATGTGCCCGTACGTGACCAGGCTGCCTTTCACAGCCGATGGTAGGTAGGTGCCTTCCTTCTGTGCCACTTGCTATGGGCATGTTGGCGAAGTGGTTTTGCCTATTCTGTGTCCTTGTATCTCTTGAATTGTTGATAATTTTTATTCTTCTGAGAGCTTGTGCTGGGATCTGCAGGGCCAGGGCTCTGCTACAGGAAGCTTCCAGTTAGAGACGGGCTTTTGGATCAGAATGTAATTTGGGGTCCAGTGGACGGCACCACTTAGAGTCTTCCTTCTCCTGGATGGCCCTTAAGAGGCAGGGGTGGAAGCTGAGAGCCTTTATCTTGGTCTCAGTTATTAGACTGGCTGGCAGCTATCTATAGCCAAACTGACCGTACTGAATAACTTCTTGTTTGGGTTTGTCAGTGTGCTCTTGGACAATGAATTCCTGAGACAGCTGCTGCTGGAGAATTGTTTGTAGCTCTGGTCAGTGTGATTGGGTTGCCTAATCTGGACTGATTGAGAAAAGCAATTGGCGGTTTAGTGAATGTCTTCTGGGTATGCTCCTAAGCCTGAGCAATCTGCTTACAGGCATTCTCAGTAGCTTTTGGGGAGCACAAAACTCGTTTAGCGGGGGGTCCTAGAGCCCCAGGTTCCTTTAAGTACATATTAAAGAGTTGCTTTCTAATGCAGGTTCTAGCCACGAGATTTGCCTTCTGCTATTCCCTTAGTAATCACAGGAAAGCAGACAGGCTGTTGGCCCCCTCAGTAGGGAGTTACCTCCTAAGAGCAAAGCCATTAGTGCATGCCTCTAGGTATCTAATGCTACCAAAAGTTGGGCTAAGAGGGCAGGATAGAACGTTCTGGTTTCCTTTCCAGCACGTAACTCTTGGTACCTGGTGAACAGAGTTTAATCTGTTTTTTGACTGACTGATTTTTGCCTCTGGCGAATACCACATCAAAGCAAAACCCAAGTTTCTTCCAGCAGCTTTTTGCTTTTCCTCAGGTTCTTAAAACCTCAGGCATTTCTCTGCATTTCAGAAGGAAGACGTCCAATCTTTTTTTTTTTTTTAAGTGAGGCAATTGGGGTTCAGTGACTTGCCCAGGGTCACACAGCTAGTAAGTGTTAAGTGTCTGAGGCCGGATTTGAACTCAGGTACTCCTGAATCCAGGGCCGGTGCTCTATCCACTGCGCCATCTAGCTGCCCCTGTGCCAGTCACTTTTTAGGCCAGGACAGAACCAGGCCCAGGGGGCCCTGATGGATGCCTCCTCTTTGGGAATCCCTAGAAAAGGAGGGTCCCAACCGTCCTTAGGCGCTGTATCCAGGGTGATTGATTCTCGACATTTACAAAAGGAAAGATTGGGACTTTTTCCCCAGTGTCTCTTGCGAAGCCCCGCCCCCTGCCACTCCAGCCCATTTCCTCTTGCCCAAGGCCAGCCCCCTCCCCGAGTGGAATGACCCCAGCTGCCCCAGCGTCCAATCTTTTAGTTGCTTTTCACTTCCCTTCTTAAACATCTTACTCATTTCATCCAATAGAAATCTTCAGTTTTCGCTTCAGTCCTGACTGTCTTGAGCCATGAAATCTTAGAGCCATAGGTTCAGAGATGCAAAGGACCAAGGAAGGAGTTCAACCCAGTCATCTCATTTTTCAGTTGTGGACACAGAAGTAGAGTGGCTTGTCCTAGGAGACACAGGGAGAGTAGGACTGGGGTGCCCCAGTGACGCTGGTTGTGCTAAGATTGCTGGTGGTGTTTGTGGCGCAGGGAATTTTTAAGTTCCCTTTTTAATTCTCCAGTGCTGGTGTGACTGTGGGGAGTATTTGGAAGGGGTTCCCTTCAACTCAAGAAGGGTCCTATGTAAGCTCTCAGGTGAAGCACCTAGCTTACCTCTAGGGAGTTGTGAGGTTCCAAGCAGTTCACGGATGCCAATCAGTTTGCACACTTTAAAGTGTTGTATATGCCAATTCATAGTTGCCATTCTTTCGATACCACAGACTCAGGTGTAACCAATCATGCAGATCTTAGCAATTTTGTTTGTGGATTTGGCTTTTAAAGGACTATTTCTTGAGCATTACTCTTTATGATGGTATTCTCCTAAGGCAGGCAAAATCAAGGGCATTGTCTTTCTGCTAAGAGGGTAGAACAAGTGGCTAGGTTATTTAGCTTTATTTCTATTTATAATTACATTCTGGGACCATGGGAGTTGGGAGAATGGTAATAGTTTGCTTACATTTATATTGCAAGACACATGATAAATGTTTTAAATTGATTCTCAAATTCTTACCCCCTTGTGCAGATGAGGAGAGAAAGCAATGGGCATCAGATCAGCCGGGTGCTAACCAGTGGCAAATCCAGAATTGAACCCTGACCAACTCCAAGCCTAACGTTCTTTCTAACTCCCTCATCTTAAGTCATTTCTTATATGCCTTTGTCCAGACTTACCCAGTGATGCACAATGCCTTTTAGAAATCCTTTCTGGTCAGTACTAACCCTAGTGGAATATTTGGATTCTTACTGGGCAGGGCAGATGATTATGATTTTCTTGACTGAATTATGCTAATACAATATCAATATTTGTGGAAATGAAAGATTACTGACATAATGCCTTGTGTTGAGAGTGCAGCTGTTGGCACGAATATGCTGCTTGCATATTTGTTTTAAAGTAATGCTTTTGGAGAATAGGACATTTCTTTTAAGGACATCCTTTGGGGCACTTGCCTGAAGGCAAGGTCAGTGTCAGTGAACTCATGTTGGCCAGTCCATGGTGACATGCTTTCCCATAGACAGAACTTGACCGGCTTCTCTGCACTGCACTGTTTGGTTTCCAAGGAAAAGTGAGCTCCCCACTGAGGAGGACTGATGCATTCCCCCCTAGCCCTGCTGCCCAATACTTACCCTGCTTTCAGTCCTTTGTAGCTGTCATGGAAAGCAGATGTTTACTTAGGTTCTTCATAGAGATAGAATGGCGTTTGGGAGGAAATAAGCGGGGAAAGGGATGCAAATACCCATTATAGCCTCAATATTCCACATCAAAGGGATGCTTTCATATTCGGCCATGGATTTCAGTTTTCACATGAAGAGGCTTTGGATTGGAGTGACCTCTCTCAGGTTTTTTTGCTTTGTTTTGTTTCGAAATCACTCCTATAACCAAGGAAGGGCATGAGTTTGTGAGGTGGTTGAGGGTGGGATGGGATGTCTGGGAGATCATGCTTCATGCAGTGATCAGAACCCTAACTTTGGCTCTTTTGTGCCAGGATCTGATTGAGCCAACTGCCTGTTCATAAGTGTCAAGGTGAGGTTCTGAGGCTTGTACACTCAGAAAGGTTGGGGAAGGGGGAAGGCTTCCCAGAATTATGAGCCAGCAACCATAGTGAGTTGGTGTTGCAGCCCTCCACCACATCCCTGATTTCACCATTTCTGTCCCCAAATCCTGTTGCTCTTGTATGGGCAAGAAATGGCTAATCTAGATTGATTCATAGTTGTCAAACTAGAAGGAATCTTAGATTGCATTTAGCCCAAAAGAGGGTTCACCTTTTTTTGTACCATGAACCCCTGTGCAGTCTGGTGAAACAGCTTGGTTCTCAGAATGTTTTGGGGGGGGGTTGCAGGGCAATGAGGGTTAAGTGACTTGCCCAGGGTCACACAACTAGTAAGTGTCAAGTGTCTGAGGTAGGATTTGAACTCAGGTCCTCCTGAATCCAGGGCCAGTGCTCTATCCCCAGTGCCACCTAGCTGCTCCAGAATGTTTTTAAATACATAAAAATAAAATAAAACACATAGGATTACAAAGGAAACTAAAACCTAAAATCCATAGACCCCCTGATCTAGCCCAGCACTCTAGCTCTAGCCCTGAGAGCTTCCATAAACATAACTTCCTTGGTGCACTCTGTTTGCCTGTACTACAAACTCACCATATCCGTTTCTATCGCTTTACCTTCACTGTCAGAGCATCTCCACATCACCCTGCCTGCACTCTGACCACCATCCTCCCAGAACCTTGGACAGCCTTGAGGGTTTATGACCCGACTTGAGCCTTACCTCCCTCAAAAGTGGTCTTCTTTACACTCCCCTTTCAATGTTATCTTCTGTTAGAGTGTAAGCTCCATGAGGGCACAGATTTGAATGGTACAGTGTCTAGAACATAGTAAACAAGTGCTTTATCTAAATCTCTAGCTTCTAGCCCAGTTCCTGGCATAAAGTAGGCATTTATTTCATTTGTGTTCATTAAGATTGGCAGTTCAGGGATTATCCCCATTTTTTATGGGTACAACAACTCAAGTGTTACTTGAGCTTGATCTGTTCTGTTGACCCTTAACCGGTCCCAGAGAGGGATTATGTCATTTTTTTTTTTTTGCGGGCAATGGGGGTTAAGTGACTTGCCCAGGGTCACACAGCTAGTAAGTGTGTGTCAGGCACACTTGTTTCTGAGGTCAAATTTGAACTCAGGTCCTCCTGAATCCAGGGCTGGTGCTTTATCCACTGCGCCACCTAGCTGCCCCTGACTGTCATTTTAAGAGCAAGTAAAGCTAAAGTTTTTCAAAGTAATCCCATTATAACAATTAAGTCAAGAACCTAGGTCTATGTTCCTATCACCAAAATTACACATGCTGGGAACAAACTCTTCACAGGCACCAAAATCTGCTTCCACTTCCTGCCTCCAAGTGTAAAGCAGTTTTCAGTGAGGTAGGGTAGAAAGGGGGCAGGAATGAAAATCGGGATGGGCCCCAGTGTTGGCTCTTCTGCCAGCATTCGGTGTGAGCTTGGCTAGCTCACCTCTCCGAGTCTGCTTTCTCCTTGTCACCTCCTCCTCAGGACCTTTCAGTGGCTGACTGCTGAGAGCAAATGGGATTTCCTTAGCTAAGTGTTGGAGGCCTAACCACAGCTCCCCATCTGAGGATGGCCCAGTCCACTTCAATAAGCCCCCTGTTAGGGACGATAATGACGCACGGTTATCCTAGGAAGGACGTTATTTCTAAGGTCCCAGCTCTAAAAGAAGCTTATGCATATGGTCATTAACATCGGACTCCCAAGTCAGATCAGCTGATCATTTGGATGCCTGAGTGCGTTGTGGGCCAACCACAACCCCACGGTATCTAAACTTTTCTGGGGCCGGATAAACATCCCATGTAGTTAGTCCATCCACATCACAATTTCAGCCATCTTGGGGCAGTTAGGTGGTGCAGCGGATAAAGCACCGGCCCTAGATTCAGGAGTACCTGAGTTCAAATCCGGCCTCAGACACTTGACACTTCCTAGCTGTGTGAACCTGGGCAAGTCACTTAACCCCCATTGCCCTGCCAAAAAAAAGAAGTAACTAGAAAACATTTAACAAAACAAATAAAAATACAATTTCAGCCATCTTGGAGGGTCAGCACAGGAAATGAAATGGGACTTTGGGGGGAGTTTTGCAGAAGGCACAGATGACATGCAAAGTCCAACAGATGACACAGAGCCTGTGACCAAACAACCCAAATGAGGGGCTGGAAACACCCCATATAAAAAAGAGAAAAAATCCAGACTTCTCTGGCGCGAAGGGGGGGGTCAACAACGGGGTGCAGTGCCTCTAAGCCCAAGATGTGAAAGGGATCACAACACCTGCTCAAAAGGCAACAACGGGGAGGATTAGAGAAGTCTGACCAACGGGCTTATTTCTAGTCTAAGGAAATGTTCACCCAGGTGAGTGAAATGCTTCATTTTGCCTTCACAGCTTATTTCTGGACGGAAGGTTTTCCTTGACCGATTTCCCCCAGGAAGTTGTTTTTGGAAAGGGGTCCAGACACTTGGAGCTCAGATAAGAATCTCGTATTCCCCCATTACTCATTCCAGTGGTGGTCTTGCCTAAGGGCAGAGGCAGAGAAAAGGGAACCAAATCAATGGTTCTCTCGAGGCCTGGAGCTCCAACAGCCAGTCAGTGTGATTGCCAGGCATCTTCTACCCAACCAGATTAAGAATTGGCAGGAGTGCAGTCTTCTGGTGCTCAGGCAGTGTTGGGCAGCATATCAACTACATGTGACAGAGACATAGCACCTGTGTATCTAGTGTCTCGCAGGCATCCCTGCTGGGGTTGTGAAGGACCAGGAGATGAGGTCTCCATTCCCACGTCTATATCTGTGTGTGGTGTAGACCCTCAGAACTGGAAAAGCCTAGTTTTTAAAAGGTGCCTTTTCTTGTTAAAGTAGCGTTTAATCATTCTGCGTTTACTTGGAAATTTCTCTGTACAAAATGAAAATGCAATTACTGGGGGGTGGCTAGGTATCGCAGTGGATAGAGCCCCAGCCCTGGATTCAGGAGGACCTGAGTTCAAATCCGGCCTCAGACACTTGACACTAGCTGTGCGACCCTGGGCAAGTCACTTAACCCTCATTGCCCTGTGCCCCCCCCCAAAAAAAACTATTTATAGTGGGAGCCTGAAGTCTTTATTTCAGTTACATGAAGGTCTCTGTCCAGTCTGAAAGTACATCTGAGGCAGCTCAGTAGATAGAGCTGTTGGACTCGGAATCAGGAAGACCCTAGTTAAAATGCGGCCCAAGATACTCATGTGAACCTGGCTGAATCCCTAAGCCTCTTTCAGTCTCAGTTTTGTTAAGTCAAGTAGGAATAATAGCCCCTACCTTATGGTGTTATTGTGATGATCATTATTATCCCAGCTCCACAAAGTGGCTGGGGCTAATCCCCAGTTTGGCAAGTCCAACCTGTGTAACCACTGGACTGACGTCCCACTGCCCCCTCATGCAGTCAATTCTTACTCCACCCGAGGGCCTCATTGTTCAGTGTTTCAGTGGTCATGACCCCATTTGGGGTTTTCTTGGCAGAGACACTGGAGTGTTTCCCCATTTCCTTCTCCAGCTCATTTTATAGATGAGAGAATTGAGGCAAACAAGATTAAATGACTTGCTCAGTCACAGCTGGTGTCTGAGGTTAGATTTGAACTCAGGAAGATGACTCAAGGCCTTGCACTCTTCCTTGTGCCACCACCTAGCTGCCCCTTGGCTCCATTAAATCTCACCAAAAAAAAGATTGATGAATGACCCACTATTTCCACTACCAACATCAAAAAACCTCAACTCCAAAGGGCCTTCTAAGGAACAATTCCAATTTTGTGAGTAAAGCTTGACTCACTATTAGAGTTGACTCCAATGAAAGCTTTACTGAATCTTGAGCTAAAAGTTGGTTTGGTTACACTGAGAGGTAGAAAGAACCAAGAGAACTTGAGCATAGTTTTTATTAATAAGAAGTAAGGGGCAGCTAGGTGGCGCAGTGGATAGAGCACCGGCCCTGAAGTCAAGAGGACCTGAGTTCAAATCTGGCCTCAGACACTTAACATTTACTAGCTGTGTGACCCTAGGCAAGTTACTTAACCCCAATTGCCTCAAAAAAGAAGAAGAAGAAGAAGTAGTAAGCCCACAGCCATGAGGATCCTTGAGGGATAATCTGGACAAAAGGTGACCAGTGTGATCTGCAAGTGCAAACCATGGCTATCTGCAGATCTGAAGAGGAAAGTCCAATTTTAAATGCTGTTTTCTGGAGAGGTGAGTATTTTGGACTTAGGTGACAAAAATTCCTAAGGACAAGGAGGATCTCCTACTGAAATACCTTCCAGAAGAGCATGACATGAAACTGAACTCTTTACCAGGCGTTGGTGGGGAAGTGCCTGTAGCTAGACATGTATGGATCAGATAATGGTATCGATTCAAATGCACTCCACACCAGAACTAGCCCAAAACAATGTTTCCTTTTATCCACAAAGCATTAATCTTTTCCCTCGTGGGTCAAGGTCATCGACGGAGTCAGAAACTATATTTTCTTTTTTTTTTTTGGTGGGGGGGGTGGGGCAATTGGGGTTAAGTGACTTGCCCAGGGTCACACAGCTAGTAAGTGTCAAGTGTCTGAGGCCAAATTTGAACTCAGGTCCTCCTGAATCCAAGGCTGGTGACCGCCTAGCTGCCCCAGAAACTATATTTTCAAAGCACAGAAAGGTGAATAGAAATTTGCAGGTGACTTAGCCAGCATTCATTGTTCTTTGTTTGTTTGTTTGTTTTGCAAGCCAGTGGGGGTTAAGTGACTTGCCTAGGGTCACACAGCTAGTAAGTGTCAAGTGTCTGAGGCCGGATTTGAACTCAGGTACTCCTGTATCCAGGGCCGGTGCTTTATCCACTCTGCCACCTAGCTGCCCCCATTCATTGTTCAACAAGCTTACTCTACACATGCTTCCATAAACATGAATGACATATCACTGTGACATTACAAGGCACTAGCTAAAGTAGTTAACATGAGTTATTTCATGTATATAAGGCATTTGTTAAGCATATACTGAGCTCGAGGCACTGTGCTAAGTAAACAATATATTGGGGGGCAGCTAGAGCACCAGCCCTGGAGTCAGGAGGATCTGACTTCAAATCTGGCCTCAGACACTTGACATGTACTAGCTGTGTGACCCTGGGCAGGTCACTTAACCCCAATTGCCTCACAAAACAAAAAAACCCCAATATATTGGGTTTTGATTCTTAGAAAAGTTCTGGCTATTCCTAACATTCTCAACTCTGACCTTTGTGTGTTTTTGTGGGTTTTTTTAGTGAGGCAATTGGGGTTAAGTGACTTGCCCAGGGTCACACAGCTAGTAAGTGTTAAGTGTGTGAGGCCAGATTTGAACTCAGGTACTCCTGACTCCAGGGCTGGTGCTCTATCCACTGCGCCATCTAGCTGCCCCTGACCTTTGTGTTTTAATAAAGGTGTTTGGAAATTGGTTTCTTTGCTTTAAGTTTTCTTAACTGAGTCTAATTTAGTTCCCAGGAACATCAGTCTTGTCCTACAATATTCCAAGTTAGCCCTTATACCAAAAAAGCAAAAACAAACTATTTAAAATTTTGAGTCATGGATATACAAATTTATTTTCTTTTTAAAGACATCCTAATTCATGGAACTCCCTAATCTTTCAGATGATGGTGGTAGTCACTTGCAAAGCCTTATTTTTTTTAGGTAGGTGATAGTCATCCTGGATAAGGATTCTTTAAATGTTGTCTAAGACATAAGCCCAAGAAAGGTCTGTGACATGGTGTCACTACCAAATTGGGTGATTTCAGTGCCAGTGGGCATCCCATTGCAAGTGTTTGGAAGTGATCCTTTCCAACAAGGACGTCACATCTACCTGGGCACTCTGAGTAGATAGTACTGTGGGACAATGGGGCACACTGGTTAAGCAAGGAAGCAGAACAAGGCTCATTGGAAATGGGCTAGCAGAAATAGCCCCAAAGTACTTGTAACCTGTGGTCGTGGATCCAGTCACCATAACCAAGAGTTCTGCTGAACAAGGGAAGCAAAAATGAATGCTCACATCTGTGTTTCTGGGTGGGTAACGGGAGAGAACACTTGTAAGGCCAAGGGTTTGTTGATACACTTGTGCCCACTTCCTTAGAAACCATATTCTTGTTCGTCTCCTCAGGGCCTTGTCCCCCCCCCCCCCAGGAATTACTCCCATAATTGAGCTATCAATCACACAGGCACAGACATTAGAAGCATTGATGTCCAGGTTAAGTTCCCTTGAAGACAAGTCCACAGATGGAGACCAGCTTTCCTTCAGTCTCAGCAACTAATGGGTCTTGGCTGGGGTGGCCAACAAGGCCTCACCTTGCTCTACAATACTTTAAGAGGTTAGTAATGACTGAAACACACAGATTAGTGTAACCCTGGTACAACTTGGACATCTGTGTCTTTTAGACATTTGTCTCAAAGGAAGACTATCTGTTCTCTGTTCCTTCTGACATGGAAAAAGAGAATTACCATTCAGCTATCAAAAAACTAATCAGATGATTTCTTTCTTTTTTTTTTTTGTAGGCATTGAGGGTTAAGTGACTTGTCCAGGGTCACACAGCTAGTAAGTGTCAAAGTGTCTGAGGCCAGATTTGAACTCAGATACTCCTGAATCCACTGTGCCACCTAGCTGCCCCTATCAGATGATTTCAAAGAAGCTCCCCCTCCCTCCATATGTCTGTCTTACTGACCACACCAAGGAGACAGGCTTCGCTGGGCCATGACTTTGCCCCCAGGACTGGGCTCCCTTGGGCCTTTTATTTCAGTAACCTTCTGAAGTTCTTTACCATAACCCAATTACTGTAGTGAAGCCAAACCTCTACATGTGCTGACATCTTCCGGCTTAACTGATGCATTCCCTTTCTGAAAAGAGCCATCAATTCACTCTGAATTCAGAGTATTTAGAACCAGGCTGTGTGAGGCGCTATGCACGGACACATCTCAGAACATCCGGGGTCTGCAGCTGGTACCAGCCACTTTACCGGTGGTGCCTTTGTTATTCCTGCTGCCAAGACCTATTCTTTCTTTCTTTCTTTCTTTCTTTCTTTCTTTCTTTCTTTCTTTCTTTCTTTCTTTCTTTCTTTCTTTTTGCGGGGCAATGGGGGTTAAGTGACTTGCCCAGGGTCACACAGCTAGTAAGTGTTAAGTGTCTGAGGCTGGATTTGAACTCAGATACTCCTGAATCTAGGGCCAGTGCTTTATCCACTGCACCACCTAGCCGCCCCCGAGACCTATACTTTCAATGTGAACTTAAGGGAAAGCTTAACCCATAACCCAGAAGCAGGTATGGCCAGGGTTTCTTTGGCCACTGCCCTTCCAGAGGTGGGTACTGTCTTAGAAGTTGGCCTCCTGTTCTCAGAGCAAAGTGGCAGACAGCCTACCTTTCTGTAGCCTGACCCCAGCAGTGGTCAGAGCTCAAGCCTAAGAGCCAATGCTTTATCACAGAAAGACCTGCAGCAGTTTAAGGACTTGTGAGTGCACTAGCTGTGTTTGGTCGTTGCCGAACCCCGTTTGGGATCTTTTTAATAAATGAGCTATGAGCACTCAAGCTGCTGGAGGCATGGGTGGGGGAAGGCAGCTGGTGAAGGGAATACAAAAGGGAAGTTCTTATAATCGGTGATTAAGACAGCAGAGGTGAACACCCACACAAGGGTGTGTGAGTGGCTGTGGCACAGTGACCCTGACTACTTTGAAGCTACTGTAGTTCTCCATTCTACTTCAAAAACGCGAGGGGGCAAAAAAGGTAAAAGCCGCATTTTGGCTTGTTTCATCCTGAATTTAGTTGCAGCATAATGCAGAGTTCAGACTTGTGGGACCAAACTCCTTCTCACCCGAACATAAGCCTACCGTGGACATTGGGAGCTTTGCCCCGGTGCCGGCCGGCCGGCCACTTGGTCCCTCCCTCATGTTCCGGGCTTGTAGGTGCCTAAGATGACACCCAGCATCTGAATGAAGACGTGCACCTGCTAGCAGACTGCAGACTGGGTCAGCTCACTTCCACATTCACTTTACATTTAACAAATGCATGAGGTTTGTACACCAACCGAGGGAGATTTTCCCTCAGCTTGGCTAGGCCTAGGATTAGCATAATTGCCCCGGGGACATTGATTCAGAGGCTCTTTCTGGGGTAGTAGTAGCCCAACTGCAGGCCAACTTCTAAAATCTATAAATATGCTGAGACCATTACCTAGATCATCAAGCTCCTCCCCCCTGCCCCAGCAGAGTGTGGGCTAACCACTGCCCATCTCAGGCAACGTCCGATTCTCCAATTCTGCCATCAGTCTGTTTTCATCTCCACCAAAGGGAGACCTTGACAGTTCCTTAAGTGTGCATGTCATCAACTGTCACAAGTGGATGGTTGAAAAGGGGGTCCCACCTGATCCTTCCCATGGGACTTGATTTCCTCATGTGCAAACTAAGATTTGGAACAGAGAGCCTCTGGGCTTGCTCCCTCTGATCACGTCCACCCACTCTAGCCAATCTCTTCCTCCTTTTCCAATAGCTATTCCTAGGGGTCTTCTCAGAATAAGCCAATGCCAACCTTAGTTTAGGGGATGAGCAAATGACAATCAGAAGCCTCAGGGGCAGAAGAGGGGAGGACCCATTATCCTCCCTCAAAAACAGCCATTTGGCATCATCTACCCCTAAACGGCCCCTTTAAGATGTAGCCACTGGTGTTGATGACCGCTAGTGGGCAGAATCGAATGCTGAATGCCAGTCACAGCATCTCTTAAGAAAAGGCAACAGAAAAAAAAAAAAGGCAACAGAACATGACTCAGAAAGAGAACTTACTGCTGGTTCCAGCTCCGATTTCTCTTCTCTGCTCCTGCACAGAGAAACAGGAGCACATGATCTCCACCAGATACGAAGCCCAGTTATGGGCTATTCAGGCTATCTGTCCCCAACAATCAACAGGCATTTCTAACAGGAGCCCACATTTCTTGGTTTGCTTATTGGCCTGTAAGCCAAGTGGTGCGGGTTTTATCTTCATTCTCAGGCACACAAGCCAAGGTGAGCGGAGGTGACCTGGTGCTACTTACAGCCCAAGGTCAGGGGTGGGATTCAAACCCAGCTTTCCCACCACTGGCTGCTCCCCCCACCTCGTCCCCCATCTGGGGAGAAGGCACCTTTCCAGTCCCTAGGGTTACAGCCCAGCAGGTGTATTAAGAGGGCACACCCACCCTGAGGCAAAGCCCAAAGCAAGAACTGACTTCTGGGAGATGGGAGGCCACCAGTAATACTATAACAGTGCTTCTCGTTTGAAGCCAAATTTAGGGTGAAGATTCCACATTTTGAATCCAGAGAAAAGGGGTAGGAAACATTAAGCTTTCCACTGCTATGCATTTCCATTGAAGAGAATTATTTGTGGGTATTCCCACTGCTCGTTCATCCCCAAAGGATGGCTGGTATTTTAGAGGACATCAGGACGCAACATTAAGACAAGTGGAACTTTTCAAACAGAATACCATCAATCACATAGTTCAGGTTAACACTGGGGCTGAAGTCAGCCTAGACTATCCAAGATTATTCAAATTTAGCATCGACCCTAAAATAGAGGAAACCAGACCAAACGATTCATTTATTTCACTAATACTTCTATGATCTCAATTGAAAACAAGGATGCAAAAGGAGCTGAACAGGGCTAACGAGAAAGGAGAATGAGTTTTCTCTAGTTCTAGATTTGGAAGAAATCTTAAACCACTTTTTTGGCTCAGCAAAAAACAAATGTCCCATCCGCGGCCCTGAAAGGCGATTCTGGGCCACCATCTTCTTCATGCCTTGTTCTGGTCCTCACAAGGATGGCCGTGGTCTCAGCTCGGATGAAGAACCTCCAGGTTAGGCCTTCTGATATCACGTACGGCCACACAACGGCCACGGCGGTCTTTTTAAGCTCTCAGACATCAGCATTTTCTTCTGGGAGGCCGTGCTGGAGCAAGCTCCCTCCTTCCTGCTGAGCAGAGAGAGCAGGTGGCCCCATCTCTATTTCCATAACTCTCCCACGGGCGTCTCTCGGGCTGTTTCAATCGTCTCTTCAGAGAGGGAGTAAATCTCTGTGTGTAAGTCTTCTATGCTCTGAGAAGCATCGATGGTCTGTTTCACCAAGAGGAAAGAACAAAAGGGATTAGATTTTCCAAGATAAGAATGGGTTCGGTGGTTTGGGATGGGGACTGGGAAAGGAGCCCAAAGTAACTCCCCGAGTCTGAGGACTCTATCCCACCACACTAGGCCCACTGATCCTTGGGCAGAAGAATCCTCCTTGGACTGGAGGAGGGCAAACCCATCCACCCAATCTCTGGCATCGAGCACACTCTCTGGTGCAGATTCCCCACAGGCTATTTCTAACCCACCTGTGGGTGAAAGAAGACCCAAGCGCCTAAATGCAGACACGCCACCCAGGGCCACTGGCCACTATGCCGAGCCAGGAAGCCCAGCCAGAAGGAACCAGAAAATGTTAGCCCCTGCACAAAAGAAACCTGATCCTGGGAATAAGATGCTACTCAATTTTTCCTACGCTAACACAAGAGCGAGTCTATAGTTTACACAGTCACATAATAACAATGACAGCTAGCATTTATATGGAGCTATAAGGTGTGGGCCTGGAGAGAGGTGAGGGCTTGATATAGAGATCCAAGGGGCATATGCATGGAAATCACTGAACCCAAAGGAGCTAATGATATGGCCAAGAAGGCAGCTGTAGAGAAAAGTGGTCCCAGCACTGACGCAGCAAAGGAGACTAAGAAGGATGATCTGAAAGACGGAAGACACAGGAGAGACGGCATGAACAACAGTGTCAAAGGCTGCAAAGGCTTGGGATTCAACAATTAAGAGCCATTTCAGCCGAGTTGTGCAGCAAGGGGGAGGGGAGGGCAGAAGGTTGATGCTAAGGGCTCAGCTGTAACAGGGAGCAAGGATGGAGCAGGTAGGGTCGAGGGAAGGGCTTTTTGCTTGTTTTTTAAACATGAGGAATCAATGTAGACATTTACATGTTTGTAGGAGTGGGCTGATGCCCCAGATGAGAGGCAGGGAAAGCTGCTCGGAGACAAGAGGGGACCAGAGGCACAATGAAAAGGGGCACCTCTGTGGAGATTGGAGGGAGAGAGAACAGGCCATGACGCTCAGGGCTCACAACATGCAGAAGGGGAGAGAAGAGAGGACTCACAAGAGCAAAGAGAGAGGCAAAGGAGCTTCCCTTCTGGGAAGGAGACACGGAAATCCCCCCAATTAATCTCTCTTGGTCCCGGGCTGACCCGCCCTCCCCAGTCACTGGGCCTTGCTGGCCTACTGTGCGCCTGCTGGCTAGCTGTTTCCTCTCACCTTCCAGTTTAATGTATCATCTTTCATGAGCTGGTAGAAACGCTGCAGAGCTTTCTCCTGGAAAGCGTTGTTTTCGTAGCGCTCCTTGCCAAAGTCTCCCCGCTTCGCCGCTTCCCCAGAGCTCAGCTTAAGGAAGAAGATGAGGTCTGGCTTTGGGAGCCCCACATCAGGCTGCTTACACCACTCTAGCGAAAAATTCTGACCAGAAAGAAGGTGAAACAATGTGAAAGGACAGAGACAAAGGGCCCCGTGTTTTTCACCCAAGAGAACTGGGGGAGGGGAGCAGGGATGCCTAGAGTGGGCTTAGCCGGCAGGTCACATTTCTTTTATACGACTGATCTACAGAAGCCCTCCTTGACGCCTGATGCTTTTCAGTGTGGCATTCAGCCATCCCAGGCCCATGTGAGGATACCATCCTCCCAGTAACCGTTATCTGGTAAGTTCCTGAGGTGAGGAAGGCTGAGAAACTAGGCCTTGTTAGAAAGGCTCCCAGAGCTTCCCTTCCACAAGCTTCAGGCTATGGTCAAAGGAGGCCGGGGGCCGACTTCGGAGTTGGTACAAAAGGAGTAAATGACTGAGAGGAGTGTGCTGAGGACCATTGGCCCCTGGAGTTTTATTAATTCTGTGACGTCAGGTATTTTAAATGTTGTCTGTTGTCACACGGCGCTATTCCACGTCTAAGTACTTCTGCTGCCCACTCTTGGCCTGGACTCGGGGCCCCTCTGGGGTCATGAGGACCAAACCTGACAGTGGGTTTTCAGGCCTCTGCCTAGCCTCCTTCCCCTCCTGCCCCCAGAACTGCTGGTGTCTGGGGCTCTTTCCTGGCCCTCTCACAGGTGCATTCCCCAAGAGTCCACTTTTGGCCGCCTTCTCCTCTCTCTTGCCCGCCCAGCTCCACCCAGCAGTTTGTGGAGATGACTTAGACCCTTCTCACCCAGCGGCTGTGCCTCGATGCCTGGCAGTCCCTCGAACCCAGCACTCCTGCCTTCCCCCTCGGCCTGGCCATGTACTTGCAGCTGCAATTTCCCAGACGGGCGACTCTCTTCCTATCCCATCGTCCAGCCATTCTTTTCGATCCCCCCCCCCCCCCTTCCCAGCCCATTCCTTCTCTGACCCATCCTGTATGGGGCTGCACACACGGCTGATCCTGGCTCTGTCCACTGGCCAGCCTGCAATGCCAAGGAAGCCTCTTCACCCCTCCTTCCCGTAAACAAGGACGCCGATAGGAAAGGTGCCTTCCCACACTGCGGCCGTGTTTTCCCCTCTTGTCCAGGCATCCTCGGGGCTGCTTATGGAGGACAATTCAAACTCCTTGACCTGGCACTCAAGGCCTCCCACCCTCAGAAAGTCTGCTACCCCAGCCACACCTCTGAATTCTCACTTGCAGACTCCACACTGCTGACTGCAGACATGCCTGGCAAACTCACCCCCTGAACTCAACCTTTTCCCTAAGTCTGGATTCCCTCCCTCTTCCCCTTCCCATGTGGTGAACTCCTCCCCACTCTTCAGACTCCAATTCAAAAGCCAAGTCCTCCAGGGAGCCTTTCCAGGTTGTCCACCGGCCTGGGGACAGCCTGGCCACAGCCTGGCTCTTGGGCCTCCCGGGGCACCCATTCCTTCTCCTTCTTGGGCACTGATGACATCGTCTTGTCCCTGGACGTCAGCAGGAGCTACTTAGGGGCAAAGCTATGTCTCATCTACGCTGAGTGCTCTGGACGCCTCAGGGACCAGAGTGATGGTCAGCGCTCTTATTGATCACTCACCTCTTTGGCGCTTGTGAAGGCGACGCCAGAAAAGGCATACCTGTCCACAACCAGCGTGATGCCTTGGCTTAGCTTTTCTTTAATCAGCGGTCTAGACAACAAAGACAGATGAGAAGGCTCATTCTCTAATCCAAATGCCCTCAAAGCCATTTTTAATTGTCTGCTGCCCAGAGGAGGGCCCCCAGAGAGGCAGGGACACCCTGAAGGGAGAATGGGCAACAGCAGGGTCAAGAAGCGCCCAGGAGAGGCCGAGAGTGCATCGGCCCAGGGTCAGCCCGCCCCGCCAAAACCGTAGACCTTACAAAGTGACCAAATCTGGACTAATAATACACAGAACGGGACGTGGGCTTTACAGAGTGAATGCAGTCTCAGAACCGAAGCCTCGCTAGATTATGGCCCGAGCAGGCACAGACCAGGGAGGCCCAGCACACAGAGGTGGGCTGAGACTTGGCCGAAGGCTCTCTGTGAAAAGAAGCGGGGAGAAGCCACGCCAAGAGGCTTAGAGGAGCGAGTGAAAAACAAAGGTGTGGGTGAAGAGCGTGCTAGAGAACCCTGGAGGAAGAGGAGGCTCCTTTGTTTGCTCTGGACAGAAGCCTGGAGTGGCTGGCAGGCGGGTCAAGGGGAGCGGCGGGCCCAGAGAATGCGGCTGGAGGAGCGGGAGGACTCAGCGGGGTTCCCCCAGCTTCCCAGGAGGCAGCTCAGACAGGGAGGGAGGGTCTCAGGGGAGGCGCCCTCCAGTTGCCACCACTGGAAAAGTGACACTTCTGAGCAAAGGAAGCCCTGACATCAGTGACCTTTTAGGGAAAGCACGCTGGTCGCTACACCTTGTAAATGAAGCAACTGCCCGTGACATCTCTTTTCTAGGAAGTCACAAACAGCAGCAAGCCCCACCTCCGGGCAGATGTTCTAAATTAAATTCTATGGAAGAGGCCTGGCCTTGCTTTTATGGGAGCCTCTTTTACCTGACTTCCAGATTCAGGCAAAACTGGTATCCCTAAAAGCGGAGCGGGGGAGGGGAGGGTGTCTAATAGGGCCAAGGTGGGTCTGGCCAAACCGTCCCCTGGGAGAGCCGACATCTTTGCCTTACACCTGTTCCCAGCGGTTTGCAGAGAAAAGGAGATGCACCGTGTGGTCTTCCATGTTGCTCTTCTTCTCCAGGTAAGAGCTCAGAAGTTTGCCGATTTCTGTGGATCTCTCTGTGGAAAAAAGAATCCAAAATGGATGATAAGACAAGCTTGGCCCAAGGAAACGCTGCAGGTCCCACTTGCTGCCCACAATCTGCGCTTTGCCTCCCAGGGGCATTTCTCAAATAGCACCAAATTTAACACCAGCAAAATAACAGCATGTGAGCTATGAGAAGAGAGACCAATGCAAATGACAACATTTAACTCAGTCACTGAAAAAGAATTATGGCATGAATCACCATCTCATTGAGCAGGCATTCACTGAGTGCCTGGCCAAATGCGAGGTATTGAAAAGAAACACAAGCCCTGATGTTTCATTCCAGAATCTTCCATTCTGTTTGGGGACACAACACACACACACACACACCCATTTGTAATTGTCAAGTGTGGCTCCAAAGAAGGAATATGAGAAGAGACCTTTCTCCAGCTTCTTGGTCTACAAAGTGAGATTATTTCATGATGTTGATTAGTTTTACGAGACATCTTTTTCTTCTTTTTGGTTCTTCATTACAAGGGACGGCTCCCTAGGAGGGACTGTTGCGATGGGTGGGATACGTGTGATGTAAAAACAAAAGAGGGATCTCTGGGAGATCTGTGTGGCCAGTCCCAGGGAGCATGCAGAGGCTGAATCTCAGCACTTTGACTCTAATCCAGCCTCTTTCCAAAACACTCAAGTATTTTTGAACGGAGGTGAAATGCTAAACTCTCTCCATGTGGAAGCTTAGTTTGACAGGGTGTAGACGGATCAAAGCCCTCCAACTGTTAAGAGGCTGTTGTAACCATCCGAGCAGCAACAATGGGAACAGAGAATGGGCTCAGAAGGAAGTCCTCAGGCCTTCTTAACTGTCTGAAGGTTGAAGGTGGAGGAGAGGGAAGGGTCCAAGGTAACACCAAGGTTCATAGTGCCTGGTGGTGCCCTGAAGTGCTTAATGAGGGGGGAGGGGATGACATTAGGCTGGAGAAAGTCTTTGACACTGGAGAAAGCAACCACCTTTCAACCAGAGTGAGAAGCGCACCCCAACATGTGTGTGTTCTCTCCCTCATCGACCCTCCCCTCATCCCTGACTTATTCTAGACTCCTCAGGTTCTCAAAGCGCGTCTGAGCCAGGCCTGGTGAGTCATTCTGTTCATGGTCTGAGGACAAGCCTAGAAAGGTTCATTCTGTGGGAGATTTTTTTTTGCCTTAGAGAGACTGTAATTTATGTTCCTGTCCAGAGGATGCCCACACTAATACCTCATAATTGCTTGAAGGATTAATGTAAATGTGTGTGCACATATTAATTAGATAAGCTCCTATTTGGTACAGTCCTTTGATCACAGACTGAACTCCTGCCAAGCTTGGCTGCTTCTACACAAGTGGGGGGGACGGAAAGGATGGGAATCGTCCAGGGGGCACAGAGGTCATGCTAGCAATGCACCTGCCTCAGCACATCAGCCTAGAAAGGGCTGGGAAGTCGGCATTGACAGGGTCCCTGGGGATCATCCAGTGCAACCTCTCCTGCTGGGGAGAGGGGTAAGCTTTGCCCTGGGGTCCAGCAGCTGTGACGTAACAGCTGTGATGTAATGGAGCAGCTGTGACGTAATGGAGCAGCTGTGACGTAACAGGACATCACAACCTCTCAGCCAATCCCAGGCTGCAGAGAGGAGGGTCCCCAGTAGTAGCTGAGCCCTCCAGGGATGGAGAACTCACTCCCTGCTGAGGTGCCCCGTCTACACTGGCAGAGTTCTCACTGCGTGGGAGTTCTTCCTTCCATGGAAATTCACCGGACTCTCTGCAAGGGTCATTGCCACTGTCACTCGTGGGTGCTGCCCTACCGGGCAGAAGCCTGGATTGGAACTGTAGAGGTGGGGGAGGGAGAGAAGGGTGGGCCCGGGGGAGGCCACACCTCCCTCCTCCCATCGAAGCTCTGGCTCATTGCCCACCCCACTCTGGGAAGGGACCAACCCACAGGGAGCCGAAAAACCCCTTAAGATCGGGGCCGGCATTCAGAAGGAAGGTGGGTGCAAACCTATCGGGGGGCTGGAAGCAGGGGCTATGGTGGGACGGCGCCTTCCGGGGCCTTAGTTTCTCCCGCAGTAAGAAGCGGCTCCAAGGGTCGGAGGTCTCAGCCCCCCACGCCCGTGAGTGCCCGGAGGGGGCGGGTGCCCCAAGACCACGCGGCCGGCTTACTGGGGGGGAGGGGCACCACCGGGTACACCCGCCGTTTCGAGGTTTGCAAAGCGCTTGGTCTACATCAGCCCCCTCGCGCCTCCAGACAACCCTGCGAGGCAGGTGTCATGACCGACCGAGAGGGTCGGAGAGGCCCAGCCCCGAACGCCACGCAGCTAAGAAAAGGCTAAGGAGGGAACTTGAACCTGGTTCTCCCGCCTCCCCACGTGACGAAGATCTCTCCCTCGCCTAAGCGTCTCGGACCAATCAGGGCTCTGGTGGGTGTGGCCATAGCCACGGACTGCGCGCGCTCCCTTTCGTCACCGCCTACTGCGCACGCGCACACCTCCCGGCCCCGCCCCTCTCCCGGCCTGGCTCTGCCTCCCACCTGGGAACCTGAGCAGCTCGGCCGGGTGTCCGGACGCCAGCAGGGCCGCCACAAGTTTCCGGCACTGGGTAGTCTTCCCTGCGCGATCCATGCCCTCCAACACGATGAGCGCTCCGCGCCGCCCCGCCATGGCCGCACAACTACTCCTTTAGCCTAGCTACGTCTCTTCTTCCCGCCAAATGGCTCCACATTTGACTTTATAGCCTCACGCTCGGCTGGGGGGGAGGGAGGGCGGAGCGCGGGCGGGGGCTGCGCACGCTCAGTGCCCTGCTCCTGCTGGCGCACGTGGGTGTCCGGGAGGGGGAAGAGAGACTCCCGCAAGCTTCAGGCATGCTCCCGACTCCTCGCTCCTCCCCCTCCCTCCGCCTCTTCACGGGTGGGCGGGGAGAAAACGCTGGTTTTGCGCATGTTCATTCTCTCCTTTGGCGCTTAGGGTCCGGGAGATGGGGGACGGGAAAGGACAGGTAGCCGTGCGCATGCTCACTGAGCCCAAGGCAGATCAAGAGGGAAATTTCGAAAGTGGTTCCTGGTCTCTAGGGTGCGAATCCCAGCGCTGACGTTGCGCGGGTCACTCCTCACTGGACATCACTGCCCCTAATTGTAAAACGGAGATAAAAATACTGTCCTTATGTCGAGGTAAATAGTACAGATGTGCCCCGGGCCCTGCGAGGCTGAGATCAGTCAGTCCAAGAATGTTTATTTAGCTGCTTTCTGGGAGACAGGCACGGTGCCAAGCGGCAGGATACCAGGAAAGGAAAAAAAAAAAGGCCAGCCCTGGAGGAGCTTCCAATCTACTGAGGGAAGGACATGCGCAGAAGGAAGCCGAAGGGTGGGGTGTGATGGAGCTGCGCAGAGGGTGGGCTGGCTTCCTATTCCCCCTCCTCTGCCCCAATGGTCTCCACCTTCCCCACCCACTCTGAGCCACCTCAGAACCGAAACCTCCCCCCACCATGTGGCTGGTCCTGAAGACATTGAGTGGAAGAGGAACCTGCCCATTCCTGGACGTGTGGTCCACTTCAGATGCCTCTGATGGTCAGAAGGCTCATCCTGACGTCCAGGCTAAATCTGCCCCCTTGCTTCTGCCCCCCCACTGTCCCCTGGGCCCCCCCCCCCTTCCAGATGGCAGGCCTACACATGCTTGAGAGAGCTATGATGAGTCTCCTCTAACCTAAACACTTCTGGTTTGCTTGGAAGAGGGGGCAGAAACTGTTAACAGCACAGGGCTATTGCTACCATTGCTGGCGTGACATTCCCATTGACTCACTCCTGGGGTGATTGGCATGGACCATGATTGGTCGGCATCTTGGAAATTCTCCGTAGTCCAATATCAGACTGAGCTCAGGAAGTAGTAGGTTGGGCAGTCAGTCAACAAGCATTTAAAAAACACTGTGCTATGAGCTGAGGATGTTGTTTGTTGTTGAATTTTCCAAGAGACTCTGTTGTGCAACTCTGCTTCGCTTAAACCCAATTCATGAGCAAAGAGCTGAGGAAGACAGTCCTTGCCCTCAGGTAGCTTATAGTTTGATGGAAGAGTCTCCACAACATAGTGTAGTAGCTTATACCAGGTCAAATTCAAATAGAAACTGGGGCCACTAATCCCTATGCAAGGTTCCGGGGAAGAGCCAAGATGGCAGAGGAAAGGCAGTGAGCTCTCGAACTCATAACATGATTGCTCAAAAAAATATCCAAATAACACCATAGAAAAATGCCCGGAGCAGCAAAACCCACAGAAGAATGTGCTGAAATCATCTTCTAACCAAGAACAGCTTGGAAGGTCAGAAGGAGGGAGCTGCTGTGCTGATACAGGAGTAGAGCCCAACCCCACAGTCACCCTGACACAGATCCAGTCCCAGGAAGGCCTCACCAGAAAAACAGACCCCCTAGAGCCTCTGAATCAGCTGAAGCTCCAGTGTCATCTGGAACTAAGCTCACAGGCTGGTGAGAGGGCTGAGCCCTGGGCAGGGGGGAGACTACAGGGGTCTATGCTGGTGCTGAGGCAGAACTTGGATTTTTCACCCCTGCCAAGAACCAGGAGGTAGGCTTAAGTAGCAATGGCCCAGGTTGGGGAGGGGCACAGGCTCATCAGAGCTGACAACCATAACGCACAAAGCTGGTTGATTAGCAAGTTGGTCTGGGGTCATCTATGGACCAGGGAACAGGCCAGGCGAATGAAGAACCTGATCTTCCTTAAATCATACCACCTGGGACTTCTTAAGCTTGGGATACTGCAGCCTGGAAACAGTTCCCCACTTTAAGGAGCTAAAAGTCAAGTAAAAGGAAGGCAAAATGAGCAGACAGAGAAAGGTGAAGACCATAGAAAGTTTCTTCAGTGACAAGGAAGATCGAGGTGCACCCTCAGAGGAAGGTGTCAATATCAGGGCCCCTATATCTAAAGCTTCCAAGAAAATTATGAATTGGTCTCAGGCCATAGAGGTGCTCAAAAAAGACTTTGAAGATAAAGTTAGAGAGGTAGAGGAAAAAATGGAAAGAGAAATGAGGGTGATGCAGGAAAGACATGAGAAAAAAGTCAACAGCTTGAAAAGCCAAATGGAAAAGCTCTCTGATGAAAATAATTGCCTAAGAATTAGGATTGAAGAAATCCCTATGTAAGGATCCTCCTGGCCTCATATTGCTGGTTTTAAAACATAAATTATCTTTGTATTTTCAGTTCTGTCAAATATTTCCCAGCCACGTTTTAATCTGGCTTGGCATACTTGGGAGTGTCTCCTTGACCAGTGGGCCTCACATTTGGCACCTCTGGCTAACTAACATCCTTTGGAAGGAGTTGAGAAGGGAATGATCGCAATGACTTTGGTTCTGTTTCCTTTCATGGCCTTTTAATAGTTGTGATACAAAGCTATGGTTTGGCCAGAATACACTCAGGCTCTACTACATGAAGCAGACAAGCCGGTACTTAGATATACATCGGCTGTGAGGAAAATGACTCCTACAATAATTTTCTGCAACTCAGCGGTGGTGATGTGTCAAAGGCTCATTTATTCTCATTTTCTCAAGAATGATACCCCATGTGCTGCTGCTGGGTGACCAAAAAATGGAGGTTCCGCAGGCCCCTTTTATCCCCTAGTCCCTAATGCAAATGGACCCTCCCCTTTTTCATCATTGGTCTGATTCCTCAAGGCTTACAATCTACACGCAAAAACTAGCTAATCAGAACGCAGTATTTCTTAACCAATGGGGCAGGTGATACAGGGACAATTCTTCAATTCCTCCCTTATATGGACACAGCTCAGGAGTGGACCTAATTTCAACTAGCTCAGGGTTTCCCTGAACCATGTGATTTTGTTTGCAGCAGGTGGGGGGAGGAGAAGGAGACCTTTTTCCTCAGACAGGTCCAGAGGAGTGTCATTTGAATGGTGACTTATATTCTTATTGAGAGGAGACCAATCCCTAAGCACTAGCTTTGGGGGGATGGGAAGGACCACTTGTAGAAGGTAGGAGTGGAGCTGAATCCAAGGAGACTCCACAGAGTAGAAAGACCTTGGAGCCTTACAGAGGGCTGGAGAATCCTGGAGTTTGAGTCACAAAAGAATGAAATAGCCCCAGAACCCAGAGCTAAAAGAGATGAGAAACATTTCCCTCCTTCCGTTTCTGCCAGCCTAAGGCTGGGGGTGGACTGGAGGAAAGGAGAGAGAGGCTACATAGCAGCTGAGATCCAGCAGATGGCAGCAGAGAGGGGTCCAGCCAAAGAGGATCTCAAGCCACCAAGAGAATGGACAGGAGAGCCCAGCAGTGCATACACTGCTTCCTGCAAAGGCCCAAGACACTCCCTCTCCCAACTCTGGGCAGCTAGGTGGTGCAGTGGATAAAGCACCAGCCCTGGATTCAGGAGGACCTGAGTTCAAATGTGATTTCTGACACTTGATACTAGCTGTGTGACCCTAGGCAAGTCACTTAACACTCATTGCCCTGCCCCCCCCCCCAAAAAAAAGTCTATTGCATGGAAAAGAACTGGAAATTGAGAGGATGCCCTTCTGTTGGGGATTCCGTTGGAATACTATGGTACTGTAAGAAATGATAGGGGGCAGCTAAGTGGCACAGTGGATAAAGCACCAGCCCTAGATTCAGGAGGACCTGAGTTCAAATTCAGCCTCTGACACTTAACACTTACTAGCTGTGTGACCCTGGGCAAATCACTTAACCCCCATTGCCCTGCAAAAAAAAAAAAATGATAGACAGATGGATTTCAGAAAAACCTGGAAAGACATGAATTGATGCTAAGTGAAATGAGCAGAACCAAGAGAATATTATACACTGTATGAACAACATTGTATGATGATCAACTATGACAGACTTAGCTCTTCTGAGCAATACAATGATCCAAGACAATGCCAAAAGACTCATGGTGGAACGTGCTCTCCACATTCAGAAAAAGAACTATGGAGTCTGAATACAGATTGAAGCAGACTATTTTCACTTTTGTTGTTGCTTTTTTTGTTATTATTCTTGTTTATTCTTGGTTTTTTTCCCTTTTGTTCTGACTCTTCTCTTACAACATGACTAATGTGGAAATATTTTTAATATGATTGTAATTAGATTGCTTGCTGGCTTTGGGAGGTGAGAGTGAAGGAAGGGTGGGAGAACAATTTGAAACTCAAAAAAAAATCTTTACATGTAATTGGAAAAAGATTTAAAAATAAAATAACACATTAAAAAAGAGGCTATTGCAGTATTACAGGTGAGATGTTATGAGAGTGGAGTAGGGGGCTTGCTCTGGGAGTAGAGAGAAGGGACCAAATATAAGATGTTTTAAAGAAAAAGTGACCAAGACTCAGCAACTAATTAGGTATGGGGGATGAGAGAGAGTGAAGAGTTCTAGAAGGAGGAGTGAGGTGATGTGAGAAAAATATGGGCCTCCCTCAAAAGCTGATTGAAGTTGTCTGGGAGGTAAATTTCAGCTGGGAGAAGGGTGCTTACTAATGGCTCCTTTCCTCCCCCTCCCCAGCAATCAGGATCACATGATGAGAGAGAGCCCTACATGGGGGAGGAGTTTAATGGGCTGCCCCTTTTACTATGAAGGGAGGAGTTTAAAGGGCTGCCCCTTTGACTATACTGCATTTCAATTGGCTAGCGTTTGTCGCCAGTGTCTTGGCGCAAAGATTGTAACTGAGGAAGAAGGGTGGAGCCAGCCTGTTAAGAGATAAAAGGGTCCCAAGTCCCATGATAGCCACCATTTCCATTAGGGAGGTGGCCCATTCACACTGGAATGTATAAATAAAAGCCTTTGATACTTCTTTAACACTGCGCCCCAGAAATTTTTAAATGGGGTTTCTCACAATTTGTTCCTCACAGGTGACAAACCTGGGTGATTGGAAGGATGATGGTGTCCTTTGCAGAAAGGGAAGATAGGAAGAGGTGGATTGGGGGTGGGAGGGGTGGGGAGAGGAGTTCTGTTTTGGACAAGTTGTGTTTAAGATGCTTATGGGACAGCTAGTTGGGAATGCCTAGTAGGCAATGCTTCCTGATGAAAGATTGAAGTTCAGGAGAGAGAGAGGGTCTGAATGGCTAGCTCTGGAAGTCATCTACAAAGATAGTAATTGAACTTATGGGAACCAAGTAGATCATTGAGAGAGTATGCAGAGAGAGAGAAGGGAAGTGAAATCTGTGCTCCCTTTTCCCCTAGTGGCATGAGAATCTGGGAGAGTGTCCATCATCGTATACCAACACAGTTGCTTTGTAAATCTAGCTTGCTAGGTTGGGGAATGTTTCTCTACTTTGAATGACTATGTCTTCTGGATGGTCTGATAAAAATAGTAGTGGTCTGGACTCATTAGCTATGATTTTGAGTAAATCAAGTCAATAAGTTTATTAATGTGCCAGGCACTGTACTGAGTGCTGGGAATGCAAATATAAGCAAAAAGAAAGACAGTCCTTGTCCTTGAGGGGGTTAAGTTCTAATGGGAGAAGGAGAAAAGGGAGTAGGGGAAGGAAGGTAGCAGAGCAGAGCCATTTGTAGGGAAAGTCAGGAGGGCTAGGAATGGACCATCGCAGTCAGGTAGTTGTGTTCCAGCTGATCCCAGACGGACCTTTGACTGGGATGGCTTTTCAGAGGTCCCCTCATCAGAGGGTCACTGGACCATATTCCAACTGGTCCTGGTGCATATATAAAGAACATACGTAGCACAACTCAGGGTTATTGGAAGTCCCTTTGTAGGATCCTCATGAAGGATTTTACACCCTTGGGTGTAGCTTTCTGTTGGCCTCTGAAGATCAATGCCTTGGTAGAGTCTGTAGCTGGTGCTTCTCTCCACCAATAAAAGATCCTGGAAGCTATGCACCTTTCTTCAGGTGAGTCACTCCCAACTGCATGTGTTGTCTGTTAGATTCTCAAATACCAGGTTGATGCATTTTGTGTCACTGGTCCAGTTGTCCCAATGACACAGTCCATGGTGGGGGAGGGGAGAGACAGAGGCATAGACACAGACAGCTATCAGAGACAGATTCCCACTCAGGGGCTTGGCTCAAATTGGAATTCTCCAAATTGGAATTCTTCCACCACTAGACTGGCTCACTGCTTGACTGACACATTCATGAAGTCAGCCTATCTTTATGCCCATACTGATTGGCATGGAGGGAGAGGGAAAGAACTCACCGGAATTGGGGCTGGAGCCAAGAGCAATTAACATAAGCAGTTAACCAACTGATATCTTCTATAAGCAATTAACATCAATTAGCTTCTACAATGGGATATTTACTAAGATATCTTAGAGCCAAAGTACAAAACCATCCCCCACTCTCCCTTCCACCAACTCCATCTCTGTTTCTACTAATCTTTGAATTCCCAGTGCTTAGATCAGTGATTGGAAAATAGTTGTTTGCCCTTCATTCTGAAAGAGAACCATGACATGGGGTGATGCCATGACTTGCACTGAATTGGATTTAAGTGAGGGAGGGCTGTGCAAGGTCGCCAACCTCACTCTCTCCTCCAGAGCCATCTGGGTCATCGAAGTGGCAAGATATGCATCAGCATGATGCCCTGGATGTTTAAGGCAATTGGGGTTAAGCGACTTGCCCAAGGTCACACAACTAGTAAGTGTCAAGTGTCTGAGGCTGCATTTGAACTCGGGTCCTCCTAATCCAGGGCTGGTGCTTTCTCCACTGTGCCACCTGGCTGCCCCCGAATGTGCTCAAATTTAAAGTAGCTTCTACCAACACTCCTCCCACTCCAAGCTGGTGGCCATTTCCAAGGGAGCAATGGTTTCCTTTTTTGCTTTGAGGACACGGCATCCAGGCTGCCAAGTGGGATTCCTGATGGACCTGGTAAAGCAGGCCACTCCTCTGAGGTGTGGCAGCTATGGTTGCTGGCACCCTCTTCTGGCTTCTGTGTCCTTTCACAGCTCAGAAAGTCATTCCATCTCCAATCTTCCTTTACTCAAGAATAGCGAAGAAAAGACATGATACCGTCCAAAGTCTTTCACGAGGTCCTTCCTGGTCTAACTCAGTGTTAGTCCCTTCCTTCCTTCCGTTTTTTGTAGGTTTGTTTTTTACTTTGAACCTTTAGAGACTGGGATCTGTGACATCTTTCAGATTCTGTGTAGGGGTCCTGAATGTAGTCTTCTGCACAACCAATAACACTCTTCCCTTTTTATTTAAAACACTGTGGAGGCATTTGGAGCCACGGTGGCAGAACAGAAGGAAGCAATGCAGCTGGGGTCTCCTGGACAGTTCCTCCCAACAAATCTATAAAACGTACCACACCAAATCCTAAGGGAGAAATCCCGAAAAAGTCCCCGTGGTCGGCACAGGAACAGAGGAGCCTGCATACTGGGGACCTGGTTTGGGTAAGAGTACCTGAGGCAGGAAGCCCTGCACCACCCAGGGACAGGTTGTACGCTGGCACAAAAGGCGGTCCCCAAACCACGATGGCACCCCCACTCCCACACTGGGATACCCTGACAGGGACAACTGCCAACTCATGGCTTGCAGATCCTGGGCAGAGGGAGCCTGTGCTTGGCACAGTGCAGTGGGCTGCCTTTCCCATGTAGGAAGACCTTAGGTGGTATACCAAGAAAGGAGGAAGTTTAGAAGGTTCCAGAGAGAGGGACATGGCTTAGACTCCAAGCTCAGAACAGGGTCTCATTTCCAGCATCTAGTTCAGCCTTCAGAGGAATAACCAAGGCAGGAAACCCACACCAAAGAGAAAGCTATAATTCTGCCACTTTGAGGTGATAGAGCTTTCCATCTGACTGACAGGGGTGGAGTTTATAATTGCACAGACTCAGGAGCTTCCAGAGCTCAGACCAGGGAGCAGCAATCAGACTTTGCCCTGGATCAGACAACTCTGGGAGCACTGAAAGTTTGCAAGTTTCCATCCTGTGCCTGAGATCCTGGAATAACTACCACAAGAAAGTAGCAACGGGACAAGCCCAAACCTTCCCTCCAGAAGTACCACAGAAAACAGCCCTCACATGAAGCCCAGGGTCTGAAGGAATTGGCAAACAAAACAAGAAGCCCACCATACAGAGCTATGAGCTAATGGTGGCAGGGATGCTCAAGATGTAAGTGTAGAAGAAAATAACTCCAAAAACATCTACAAACAATGCCTCCTGTGAGGGCCAAATTTAATATATGGAGAGTTAATCGAGTGGTTCACTGTAATATTGGGGTCTTGGAAATAATGAGGGACCTCTAGATCCAAAGCTCCTTCTCCTCTGAACTGCCTTTTTAGATATTTCTCCCAGGCCAATAAGAAAGGAGGCTAACAGCCTCTTTTCCACAAACGAATCAGGTTTTATTAATGAGAATAAAATAAACAGCAAAGGTGAAATTAATAAAATCAAAGACAAGGGAATAGGGAAAAAGAAATACGGATAATCCTCCTAACTCTAACCTAAGTCTATACAACCCCCAAACTCTTTCCCAGTTCAGCTAATTCAAAAGAGCAGGGCTCGTATGTTAACTCACCACCTGGGGTCCGTAGGTTCAGTGGAAAACCAGCTTTGCAGCCAGGGCCTGCAGGAATCGTCTGCTCCTGCTGCTCAATCCACTGGAAGAGAGAGTCACTCTGGAAGAGACTGAGCTCCCCTCGGCAAGCGTTTACTCTTCCTCCCCCAAAAGGGGAGGTCCTTCAAAACTGCCTGTGGAGAGTATGGGTTTCTCCTGCTGACATCAGCAGCATATGTCACTCAGGGCAGACCAGGTGTGGCCCATCCCAATCAGTCTGCCAAATTCCAATAATCTTACCACACTCAGAAGAAAACAGCTTGGGCACAAACTCAGATAGCATACATGGAAGAGATGAAGCATGAGTTTTTTAAAAAAAAGAATTTAAAAATGATTTTACAAATGGAATGAAGGCATTTGAGGGAAAAAAAAGAAATGAGAGCTATGGAAGAAAGAATGAGAAAGGAAGTTAACAGCTTGGCCAAGAGATACAAAACTTTGCCTAAGCAACAAACAAATGAAAATTTGTCCAGGAGTCCATTCAGGTCATTTAATCCATGAGGAAACAAGGCATGTTAAAACAAAGTAGAAAGGCTGAGAAATAAAAGAAAATGTATGGTATCTCAGTGTAAAAACCACTGACCTAGAGAACAGATTGAGGAGAAAAAAAATTAAGAAACATGGACTGAACACCATGGCCCTAAAAAGAGCCTAGATATAATATTTCAAGAAATTCTAAAAGACAATTATGCATCTTTTAGAAGCAGAGGGCAAAGTAGAAATAGAAAGAATCTACCATTCAGCTCCTGAAAGAAACCCCAAAATGAAATTTCCCAGGAATATCACAGCCAAAATAAATACTGCAAGCAGCCAGAAAGAAAGAATTTGAACACCAAGGAGCATAGTCAGGAACACACACAATTTGGCAGCCACCACTATGAAGGAGCAGAGAGCTTGGGATATGATATTCCAGAAGGCAAAGGATATGGACTTACAGCCAAGAATAATTTAACCAGCAAAGCTGAGTATAATGCTACAGAGGAAAAAATAGATTTTTAATGAAATAGAGAACTTCCAAGTATTTTGGATGAAAAGTTCAGTGCTGCTGACAAACTTTGAAGTTCAAACACAGGAGTCTTCACTCAGAAGCATTAAGAGATAAATATGAATGAATAATGATAAAGAACTAAAAGATAAGGGGCAGCTAGGTAGCTCAGTGAATAGGGCACTGGCCCTGGAGTCAGGAAGACCTGAGTTCAAATCTGACCTTAGACACTTGACACTTACTAGCTGTGTGACTTTGGGCAAGTCACTTAACCCTTGTTGCCCCCCACACAAAAAAAGAACTGAAGGATAAACTGCTTACATTCATATATGGTGACATAATACATGTATCCCCCTTCCCAGATCCCTATCTTAATCATCAGGGCCAATAGGGGGAGTCGAAATATGTAAAAACTAGGAGTGGTTCTATTATATCTGGATGATGAGAAAAAATAGAAAGGAGAAGAGGAATAGACTCAGGAGGAAGGGAAAGGAAAGTTAGGGAAATTTCTTTGACATAATCAGGGTGCACGAGTGGATATCTATATAAAGAATTTAGAGGAGGTTGGGGGTAGTGGCTAAAACTTGAACCTCATTCTCATCTGAACTAGACAAAAGAAATACACACAGCTGGGTACAGAAACACCTTTCACTCAACAGGAAAATAGAAATGAAGGAGGGAATGGGGGGGGGCCGGGAATGAGAAAGAGGTTAGAATAAGGAAGGGACCCCGGAGGGATGAGTTCTGAGCAAACAAGTTCTAAGAGTCTACAAAACCAGCTTTTTTTGAGGTAGCAAATGATGGAATCTAAGGGGGGGGTAACCACAAATTGGGGAATGGATGAACAGCTTATGATGTATAACTAAATGTGATGGAATACTATTGTGCTAAACTCTTATCAACACAATGACCAAATGAGACTAGTGAGGAAATGTACTATCCACCTCCTGATAGAAAGGGGAAGGACTCAGAATCTAGAATGAGGCAATCTTTTTTAGGACACAGCCAGTGTGGCAAGGTGTTCTCATTGACTATACATCTTTGTAATGGGTTCTTTTTTTCTTGTGTTCCCAACTCGGGGGGAGGGTAAGGTAGTAGATCTTTGATGATTAAAACAAATAAAATATTTAAACCCCAGAACACCAAACAAAATAATATTGGAAGGAAAGGTTTAGGTTTTCAGTCAGTCTGACCACTATTTTGAGCATCCCTTTGACACGGCCTTGACAGCTATTCTGAAGAAAGAGTTCTGCAAGAATGACTCTCTGGGGGCCACTTATTGGACATGTGGACAGCCAAAGCATCAAATCCCATCAGCCCTGAGGCCTCCAAGAGCTGGATCTGTCAGTTAATTATCACAAACCTTTTATGATGCCCCTCCAGGACTGAAAGATGATCCTGTTAGCCAAGGAGTGTTGCAATGGGAAGAGCATCCTCTGGTCCAACCAAACTCAGTCTCAGGAGATGACATAAATTGGCCAAGTTTACACAGTAGTGTGAAAATAATTCTGTCCTTCCCCTCCCTTCCCTTCTAGGTTACTTGCTATGTAATTGTAAATAACAGATGATTTATACCTTGAATCCCAATTCTTGTTTCCTATTTCTCCTTTACTGAACTGTGGTGGACCAACAGTGAAGAAAGCTACATACAATGATACGCTTTTTGGACATGTTGGCTAGTTTTGCTAAACTACTTTTTCCTCTTTCTTATTCTTTGTCAAAAGAGATTGCAGAATTAAAACAACTCTGAGGTGCTACCTCACACCTGTCAGAATGGCAAATATAATAAAAAAGGAAAATGTTGAATGCTGGGGGGGATGTGGGAAAACTGGGATGCTAATCAGCTGTTGGTGGAGTTGTGAACTGATCCAACCATTCTGGAGAGCAATTTGGAACTGTGAGAATTGGAATGATGCCCCTGCTGGAGAGATACTGTAGGGAAGCTCCGCCATGAGGAGAAGCCGTGTGAGGACAAGCTATGTGGTGGTAGTATCCAGAAGCTGGCCGGAATGCAGCTGTAGAGCCACCTGTTAGTTCTGTCAATTAAAGCTACCAGCCAATTAGCTTGGAGCTCTGTGTGTGTGGACAGCCCTGTTTCCGGTTTCTCGGGAGGCTTCTGGGAGGAGGAAGGGGTGAGGGGACTCTCTTTTTGCTGGGGCCTTGGCTTGGCTGGAGCAGAGATGCTGGCTCCCTTAGATAGATAGATGAAGGCATCTTGGCCTCTTTCTCTCTGATCACTAGATTCTGATTGTACCTTAATAAATACTTAAAAGTCTAAACTCTTGCTAAAGCTTCTAATTTATGGTGACCACTCAATAGATTCTTAGACAGTTTAGCTAGAATTTTAACCCCTTACAGATGGCAATATTACAGAACTATGCTCAAAAGGCTTCAAAACTGTGCATACCCTTTGATTCAGCAAAACCACTGCTAGATCTATATCGCAAAGACATCCCCCAAAAGAGAAAAAGACTTATTTGTACAAAAATATTGATAGCACCTCTTTTTGTGGTGGTTAATAATTAGAAATCAAGGGGCAGCTAGGTGGCGCAGTGGATAGAGCACCAGCCCTGGAGTCAGGAGTACCTGAGTTCAAATCCGGCCTCAGACACTTAACACTTACTAGCTGTGTGACCCTGGGCAAGTCACTTAACCCCAATTGCCTCACTAAAAAAAAACACACACACACAAAAAAATAATTAGAAATCAAAGGAATGCCTATGAAGTGGGGAAATGGCTAGAAAAGATGTGGTGTATGATGGTGATGGAATATTCTTGTGCTCTAAGAAATGACAAGCAGGATGATTACAGAAAGGCCTGGAGTGATCTGTATGAACTGATGTATATAGTGAAGTGAGCAGAACCAGGAGAACTTTATGCATAGTGACAGCAATATCGTTTGATGAAGAACTGTGAATGATTTAACTATTCCCAGCAATGCAATGATCCAGGACAATCCCAAAGGACTAATTGTGAAGCATACTCTCCACCTCCAAAGAAAGAACTGATATTGACTGAACACAGACTGAAGGGTGCGATTTTTCACTTTCTTTCATTTTTTTCTTTTACCTGAGTTTTCTTATACAAAATGACTATGGTAATATTTTATATAATTGCACATGTATATCTTATTGCTTATTGCCTTAGGGAGGGTTTAGGGGAGGGAGAGGAGGGATAAAATATGCAACTTAAAACTTTAAATAAAAATGTTTATTTTTAAAAAAGGATTGCAGGTGATACATTGGGAAGTATAGGTGATATATAAAGAAAAGATGCTAATAACATTTATTTATTTATTTTTAGTGAGGCAATTGGGGTTAAGTGACTTGCCCAGGGTCACACAGCTAGTATAACATTTATTTTTAAAAACATTTAAAAATCTCACTTAAAAGAAAACTGAGAGACGTGTGGTACCCCAGCCCAGAAAGACCTAACACAGACACCAGGAGCTGGACATGTAGGCAGGTCTAATTATTAAGGGGGGCAGTCAGGTGCAGTGTTGGACTTTGAATCAGGAAACTCATCTTCATGAGATTTGTCCCACAGGAATTCTCTCTCATGGTGAAAACGTCAATTATCCAGAGACAGCTGGCCTTGAAGTCAAGAATTGGATTCCTTTTATATGTGTGGACAAGGTGCTTAGCCTCTCAGTTCTCTAAGAAACTCTCTATGATTATAAGTTTCAGAGAAGGCGACAACCTGCATTAGCAAAGGGAATCCCCTCACCTGGGAGTCCCTTTTAGCAATGAAATTACAGATCCATGAAATCCCTATCTGCATCCAAAAAATAAGACTCAGAGATGTTGAGTGACTTGACCATAACTATGCAACTTATAAATGACTGAGACTGGGCCTAGATGATGATTATAATGATGATCGATGATGATGAGAAACAACTAGTACTTGTTAAATGCCTACTCCATGCCAGGCACTGTGCTAAGTGCTTTACAAATATCCTGTTTGATTTTCACAACAATTCTAGGAGGTAACATACATTATTATCCCATTTTACAGATGAGGAAACTGAGACAGAAGATTAAGTGGCTTACCCAGTTTCACACAAGTTTTAAATGTCTAAATTCAGATTTAAACTGAGATATTCCTGACTCCAGGCCTAGAGATCTATCCAATGAACCCCATAGGTGGCTAAGTGCCTAAATGGAAGACTTTTACATCAAATCTTCTCTCTTTCTTTTTACTCTAATATACTGAAGTTACAAAAATTTGGGAATCAAGGTCTTTAGTAGAACCATAGTTGGAAAAAGACAGTTGCTTCATTTTTCATAAGCCAAAGAAACATAGTCCCCCAAACTTTAGAGATCCCAAAATGGAGAAGAAAAGCAATAGTAGGCTTGCTTTAATTTAAGGTACTGTCTTACTTTTTTAGGCAACTCCTTTTTACCTATCAAGGAGGAAAAGTAAATCAAACTCCTTCAGGCCTTTTTGTCAAATGATTAAACCAAAAACATTCATCCTTAGGAAGAATGGCAATAGTTACTTTACTTTCATTTTTGAATTAATGGGGTTGAAAGAGAGAAAAGGAGAAAGAAGATTGTTATGAAATTTGGGATTGAGAATATGTAAAACAATGGCTGGGAATGTGTTTAGGAGGGTTTGTGGGGGGGATGTTATGGTTGTTGGTGGTGATTTTTTTGTTTTTTTACATTTGTGTATTCATTTTTACACTGTTATGCATTCCATTTGGTTGTGTGTTCCCAAAATACTAAGCAAAAAATGTGACAATTACAAGCCTCAAAGAACTCCTTAGCACCCTAGTATTCATTAATATTTAGCCAGTTTGAGTAGAAAACACCTTTCCACTAATCCTAAACCAAAAAATATCATCTGTGTAATTAATCTAAAATAAAGGTACCATTTCGAAAAAAAAAAAAGAAAAGAAAACTGAATTGGGGCAGGTAGGTGGCAGAGTGGATAGAGCACTGGCCCTGGAGTCAGGAGGATGTGAGTTTAAACCTGGCCTCAGACACTTGATACTTACTAGCTGTGTGACCCTGGGCAAGTCACTTAACCCCAATTGCCTCACAAAACAACAACAACAACAACAACAAAAGAAAACTGAATTAAGTGAGGCCTTCTAAAAATGGGTTATCAGAGGTTTCCTGGTATAAAGTTAAGTAAACATGACCCTTATATAAGACAAGCAAACAAAAGGTATATCATCTGTAATTATCTGCTTTTATCACTGGTGAAATTAGATGAGGTGTTTGCATAATGGCTTTTAGATGTAGAACCAAGATAATTCAACTTGACCCAGCTAGGATAATCACCCAACACATATACACATACATGCATGCATGCATGTGTATATACATACATATATCTTCTCTTAGTCTATATTCCTCCATAATTAAAAAAGTTAATGAATGTATGCACTTTTTTTTTTTTAGTGAGGCAATTGGGGTTAAGTGACTTGCCCAGGGTCACACAGCTAGTAAGTGTTAAGTGTCTGAGGCTGGATTTGAACTCAGGTACTCCTGACTCCAGGGCCGGTGCTCTATCCACTGCACCACCTTGCTGCCCCAGAATGTATGCAATCTTGTGAACATAGATGTTAAATGATACAGAGTACAATGTGTCTCTCACAGAAAGTGCAAATGAAATATATGCTACTTGTTGGGGGAAATGAACAATTTCAACTCTTGTTTTCCTGTAAATGATGAAAGAGAATATGGATTTTTTAAACTTTTCATATTTAGATCAATCATTTGCCTGCCTTTAGAGTTCTTCAGTACGAAAGATCTGAGGTGATCTACAGCAGAACAGAAGAGACAGGATCAAGACGTACTAAAACAACCACAACAAAAACCAATTCAGCTGCAAAAACTGGGCCAGAATTGGGTAAAAGATGTCAGTCATATTTTATTGATGAAATCCCGCCCTCTTAGTAATCTCCCCACAGAAGGTAGTGAGACTCCAGGAGAAGGACAGGCAGGTAACTAGGTGAGCTTCCACCCGAAATCCTGGCTGCCTTTTCCTTTTTGTTTCCTTTGCTAAGTAGATGAATGAATGAATATTAGCCACAAGTAGAAAGCCAGGCTTGGAGGTATTGTTCATCCTTCTTTCTCGAAGAGACCCAATGACATCAGGAGGGTGAGCATATGGCTCCAGAAACAGTGATTCTGGAGGCTTCTCTTGAACTCGCAAGGTCACGTCCAAGCGTGAACATGCCCACCTCAAGGCTGATGCTTGGATACCTCCTCGCGAAGAAAATAGAAAGAGGAAAGGGCAGTCAAGGGGCAGCCTTGACTAGTTGAGTCTGTGCTCCACGTGGGAAGAGCAGTGGAGGAGGGGTGGGAGGGAGCACAGCCCACTCCTCCTATCCCTTTCACCAGGAATCCAGAGGCAGAATACATGAATTCTATGTATGAGTCCAAGGAAGAGACTGAGTGGGAAGCTCATTAATGACTCGGATTAGTTTGAATATATGTTATAGTAGAAAGAGTTCTGATTCAGGGGTCAGGACCACATTTAGAGGCTATGCCACCTTGGACAAGTGATTTGACTCCCCCAGCCTCAGTTTCTTCATCTGTAAAATGTGTGTGTGGAGAGAGAAAAAGAGAGAGGGGGGATTAGATACAATCAGTACAATTAGAGCAAGAAGACTTTGGTTCAGATCTTGTCTCTGATGCTTTTACTGCTTATGTGATCTTGGACTTAACCTCTCTCAGCCTCAGTTTCCTCATATGTGACAAGAGGGGGTTGGTGTAGATGGCCTCTGAGGTCCCTTTTGGCTCTAAATCTATGATCCTGCTACTCTCCATTATCCCAGATGCTCCATCTCTTGACTGTGGGCATTTTCTCTGTGCCCCATACCTGGAACACTCTCCCTCCTTATCTCAGCCAGTTACTGCTTTCCCCGGCTTCCTTCAAGTCCCAACTAAAATCCTGTATTCTACAGGAAGCCTTGCCAAAGCCCTCTTAATTCTGGTGCTTCCCTGTCCTTGATTACTTCCTAGTTTCTTCTGTATAGCTTGTTTGTGTCTGCTTGCTGTCTCACCCATTTGGTTATTGCTGCATGTCCTTCCTTCTCAAAGAGGACATCAGGGTGATGTCATGACTTGCAGTGAATTGGGTTTAAGTAAGGGAGGGCTGTACAAGGTCACCAACTTCACTCTTTCCTCCAGAGCCATCTGGGTCCAGTGGCAAGACACACACCAGGACAACTGGAGATGTATCCAGATGTTTTATGGCAACTGGGGGCTAAGTGACTTGCCCAGGATCACACAGCTAGTAAGTGTCTGAGTGAGATTTGAACTCAGGTCCTTTTTTTCCCCATAAAAGTATTTTATTATTTTCCAGTTACATGTAGAGATAGTTTTCAACATTTGTTTTTTTTTTCTTTTTTGTGGGGCAATGAGGGTTAAGTGACTTGCCCAGGGTCACACAGCTAGAAAGTGTCAAGTGTCTGAGGCTGGATTTGAACTCAGGTCCTCCTGAATCCAGGGTCAGTGCTTTATCTACTGTGCCATCTAGCTGCCCCCCAACATTTTTTACATGGAAAAATATATTCTAGGTTTTTTGTTTTTTGCAAGGCAATGAGGGTTAAGTGACTTGCCCAGGGTCACACAGCCAATAAGTGTTAAGTGACAGGCCGGATTTGAACTCAGGGCCTCCTGAATCCAGGGTTGGTGCTTTATTCACTGCACCACCTAGCTGCCCCTCAACATTTCTTTTTGTTTGTTTTTTTAGTGAGGCAATAGGGGTTAAGTGACTTGCCCAGGGTCACACAGCTAGTAAGTGTTAAGTGTCTGAGGCCAGATTTGAACTCAGGTACTCCTGGCTCCAGGGCCGGTGCTCTATCCACTGTACCATCTAGTTGCCCCAAACATTTGTTTTTAAAAGATTTCTAGTTTCAAATTTTTCTCCCTCCCTCCCCTTCCTCCAAGACAGCAAGCAATCTGATATAGGTTATATATGTACCATCACATTAAACATATTTCTGCATAAGTCATGCTGTGAAAGAAGAATCAGAGCAAAAATGAAAAACCTCCAAAAAGAAAAAAAAAAGCTATAGTATGGTTCAATCTGCATCTAGATTCCATAGTTCTTTTTTTCTGGATTTGGAGAGGATTTTCCATCATGAGTCCTTTGGAACTATCTTGGACCATTGTATTGCTGAGAAGAGTCAAGTCTATTAGAGTTGATCGACACACAATGTTGTTGATACTGTGTACAATGTTCTCCTGGTTCTGCTCCTCTCAGTCAGCATCAGTTCATGTAAATCCTTCCAGGTTTCTCTGAAATCTGCCTGCTCATGGTTTCTTACAGCACAATAGTATTCTATTACATTCATATATCACAACTTGTTCAGTCATTCCCCAATTGATAGGCATCCCCTCAATTTCCAATGCCTTGCCACCACAAAAAGAAGAGCTATAAATATTTTTGTACATGTGGGTCCTTTTCCCTTTTTTTAATGATCTCTTTGGGAAAAAGACTTAATAGTATTGCTTGGTCAAAGGGTATGGACAACTTTATAGCCCTTTGGGCATAAGAACTCAGGTCCTCTTGACTCCAGAGCCAAAGCTCTATCCCCTGTGCCACCTAGTGCCCCCTCCCCCATTCGATAGGGAACTCCTTGAGGGTAGGGACTGTCTTTTGCTTTTTTTCTTTAATCCCTAGTCTTTCCTCAATGCCTGGCCCACAACAAGTACTTATTAAATGCTTATTGCCTTATTTATGATCCTATGACTGAGCAAACTCAAAGAGTAGTGATAATTTGAGAACAGTTTGGAAAGCAAGGCTCAGCAGCCCTCAGATCTCTGCTTAACTCCTAGGGTTGTGGGTGGTATAATGCTTTTGTCAAGGACTTCAATGAAAGCATGGATGGCTTGCTTCATAAATTTGCAGAGAAAACAAAGGAGAAAGAGTAAGAGAGGGCAAGGGAGGGGGGGAGAGAGAGAGAGAGAGAGAGAGAGAGAGAGAGAGTCAGAGAGTCGCTGGGGAACCAAATCAGAATACCAAATGGTCTCAGCAGATTAAAACACTGGGCAAAATGAATAAAACAAAATTTCATAAGGGTAAATGTAAAGTCTTCAGTTTCAAAAATTGGGCAAGAGTGGAATAAAAAAAAAGTCAATTGTATAATATTGATTAGGTCCCCAGAACCTTGTTAGGAATCGACCTGCAGGTGTGTACAGGAAAAACAAATCTCTCTAAGTGGGTTTTACAGAGCATATGGACAGTCCCTGTCTGGTTCTGGCTGAGCACGTGTGAGCCTTGGGAAACTTCAGAGATGAGCTGCCTGGCCACTTCTGGACACGTGGTGATTGAGGCAGTGCCCCAGTGGTCCCCTGGCTCTTCCCCTGACCCAGGAATGGAAGAAGAAGGTGGGGGTGCTTTGCCAGTGAAAAGAAGAGAAAGCTTCTGGCATGTTCTCTCGTCTCAGCTCTTCTGTGTATGTAGCAGGGAGCAGTGGGACTCCAGATGACCTGTGTACCTGTCTGAGGTTGCTCCAAACCTTAGTGGGTGGGGACACGATAGCATCTTTTGGCACCTGAGTGGAAGAGGGATCATTTTCTTTCTGGCCCATGAGGGTAGAGCCAGGAGACCTGGCTGGTGTTTACAAGAGGCAGATTTCAGCTTGATAAAAGACAAAACAAAATGACGAGCCGGCCCCAAACATCCTACCAATGAGAGCTGTGGAAAGGCGGGATGGCTGGGCTAGTTGGATGCTGCCGTGGGGTTTGTTGTTTGGGGGGGGGTGGTGTAGGGAAGGAGTGAGTCCCTTCAATAATTTAGCGTCACCCAAGACCTCACCGCGTGCCCTCCTGGCAACCTCTAAGTCACGCTGCCTGCTTTTCAGCTACCCCCCAACCCCTCTGCCTCCCCCCACCAGAAATCCCTCCCGGAACCACTTTGGTCTTTGAGAGACGCTTTCCCCCATTTTCTTGCTGGGATCCAGGCCTCACCTCACTTCCTGGCCAGTGCCAAACCATACGGAGCATGTGTCTTATCCCTCTCTGCTTGGCCCCTTGTTGGTCAGCTGATGGGACTGAGGTTTTTGCTCATCTCTGCAGGCATTGACATATTGCCTGGTTTGGGATTGGGGTGTGATGAAAAGGGGAGCCCTGAGAAAAAGGAGAAAGGCCATCTCAGAGATCTGGCCCCTTGGACCTTCCCCGAATAACGTGGAGTAGCGGTCCACGGCCTGGGACATCAGCAGATCTGCTCCTCAAAGCTTGGCCTCCTGGGAGCCTGGAGAGGCAGGAGAGGCAAAAGAGGCAAACGCAAGGTGGAGACTGAAGCTTCTTTTTTAAGATTGTGGGCTCTTGATGATCAGGCGGATGGAACATTGAGGAAAAAATAGCTCTGGAGAGACTGAAGGTCCTCATGTCCTTCCCCTTTCACAGGGTGTGACCAGTCCTCATTTCCAAGCATGAGCTTTATTCATTTTATCTTGTTTCTAATACACACCTGTGGTCGACCCTGCCCTGCCCCTTCCTGTGTGTCCCTTTGTTCAAGCCACGAGGGGGCCAGCAAGCAAGAGGGTGACTTTTCCCAGCACAGGGCTAGCATCTCAGCCCATTGTCAGAGAATTGTCTCTTTCCAACTGGGAGAATAATCACGCATCCTGACTATACTATAATGATACACCTGGGCCTTTTCTGGGTTAACACTAATGACACCTAGTGGTGTGCTTCTTTCTATTTGTATTCCCAGGACTTAGCACAGTGTTGGCCCAGAGTAAGGACTTAATAAATGTTGTTCCATCCATCCATCCATCCATCCATCCATCCATCATCCATCCATCCATCCATCCATCCATCCATCCATCCATCCATCCATCCATCCATCCATCCATCCATCCATCCATCCATCCATCCTGTCTTTGAGGCTGCTCTACTAAAGAAATGAACAGGGGGGCAGCTAGGTGGCACAGTGGATAAAGCACCGGCCCTGGATTCAGGAGGACCTGCGTTCAAATCCAGCCTCAGATACTTGACATTTACTAGCTGTATGACCCTGGGAAAGTCACTTAACCCTCATTGCCTCTCAAAAAAAAAAAGATTAACTTTATTTGAAATTTCTTTGATAAATATTGATCCTCATAGTTATGGTAAAAAAGAATACTTAAGATAGAAAAAGAAAGAACAGTTTCAGGCATCAGCCCTCTACACCCCACTCATTTCCAAGTGGTGCCTCAAATTTTCTTCTCAGGTCTTTGTGGCCAGGCTAGGAGAGTAGAAAGTTAGAAGGCTTTAATGAAAAAAAGGAGGCTAGACTCATCCTACATTCAATCTGCCTTTCTGAGCCTCATCCCCTGGATCTCTCTTCTTAGCCTTCAAAAATTAAATTAAGGATGGAGCTGAGCTAAAAGTAGCTGAACTGGGCCACTGCACTAAACTTGGGAAATATAATAGTAATAATAATAACAACAACAATAATCAACATTTCTATGGCATTGTAAGGAAAGCAAAGTGCTTTAAAGGCCTCTGATCTCAGTCATCAAGTATTTATGATGCACCTACTATGGGTCAGACACTATGCTAAGTGCTTTACAAATATTATCTGATTTGCTTATCTCAACAATCCTGTGGGGCAGGTGCCGTTATTATCATCCCCCCTTTATGGTTGAGTTAGCTGAGGCAGAAGTTAAGTGACTTGCCCCAGGGTCACATAGCGAGTTAGTACTGGAGGCTAGATTTAAACTTTGTTCTTCCTGACTTCGGGCTCAGTACTCTATCCACTGCACCACTTAGCTGCCTGTGCCTGTGTGAGCTTGGCAAAGTCGCTGAGCCTCAATTTTCTCATCTGTAAAATGAGAAAGTTGGTCTAGATAGCTGCTAACCTTTCAGCTTGAAATCTGTGATCCTAAGGACAGTCCTTCAGGGTTCTTGGGAGCAAAATTGGTTAGTTATTAGTAGAGGAGTAGGCCCCTGGACTATGGGGATGAAGGTTTGTATCCTTAGCCCTTAGCACAGTGCTTAGTGCTGAATGAATGTTTGTTGACTGACTGACTGACTGTCTGACTGATAGTGGTGGTATGAAAGGAAGTAGCCAGGAATAACCTTCCTCCTCTAGCCTTTGTTGCATTTTTGATTCAATTCAATAAACATTAAGCATCTACTATGTGCCAGACACTGTGCTAAGCACTGGGGATACAAGTAAGAAAAAGATAGTTCCTGCTCTCAAGGAGCTTACAATCTAATGGTGAAAGGAAGCTGAAAAAGATGGGGAGGGGGAGCCAGAGGGTACCCTTTGTGGGGGCATGATGTTCTGTGTAGAGGAAACCAAGCAGAGCCCCAGATGGAAACCTCCAAAGTTCTGAGTCCTCTACAGAGGCAGGTTCCGGAAGAGATTATTATTCTACCCTTGGGCCCCCCAGTCAGAGGGGAGGGGCAGCTGAGGGCCTTGAAGTCCCAGAAGACCCTCTTAGCTTTATATTGCATTCACATTTGTCTTGGGGTGGCTAAGTGGTACAGTGGATAGAGCACCAGGCTTGGAGTCAGGAAGATCTGAGTTCAAATCCAGCCGGAGACATGAGCAGTGTGACCCTGGGTAATTCTCTTAACCCCGTTTGCCTCCGTTCCTCATTTGTAAAAAGGGGACACACTGGAGAAGAAAATGGCAAACCACTCCAGTATCCGACAGACATAGAGTTGGACACAACTGACCAAGGCTTGTCTGTCTGCGATGACCTTGTGGTGCCTCAAGTCTCCGTTCATGAGTAGATAGAATCTTTCCTCATGAGCTGACAGTTTATTAGCTTCCATCCTCCAAGTGGGAATGTGTGAATCCCAAAGAGGGCCAGGGGAGCTTGTCATCCTCCATCTATCTTGACTTCTCTGCTGACAAAAGAGACTTACTACCCGGCATACAAGCAAACCTAAGGGAAACTGATGAATTACGTCAGAAACGCTCCGATTCCTATTGATTTTTCCAGCGTCCCTCTCGGAATGCTTCTGCAGATACGCTATTGCTTGCTCTCCTGCTGTTCTTTCACTTCTCAGTTGGTGAGGGGGCTCCGTCCAGCCTCCCAAAGGGCTGTAACCCTAGAGACAACAACCATGTGGGCAGGGGAGGGGGTCAGACATTCCGATCCTATGCCAGAAAAGAGCATCGAGGTTACAAGTACAGGGCTGTGGCCTGAGCAAGAAGGGCCAACTCTATGAGGTTGAAGCAAGAGGAGAGAAGGGAGGGAGCCAGCCTTCCGGGGGGGTCTTCACAGTGCATGCCTTCTCAGTAAGCAGGAGCCAAGGTCTGCCGAGGAGGACTTAGGAAGGCTGGCAGAGGAGGTCTGAGGAGAGAGGACGGAGCTGCTGTGGAGACAATGGCAGACAATCTGGGAAGAAACAAAGGTCCAGGGTGGCAGCAGAGGTCTTGCTGATGGTATTAGAAAACACATTTTTGGGGAACCCAGAAGCCCCTGCCATCTGCCCTTCTCTAGCCGTGTTCAGTGGTGCCCGAGTAAGCTTGGCTGCCATGAATCAAGGGGGCTGGGGCCACTGAGGTTGGATTGACCAACCTTGGCCTCGTCCGTGAAGGGAGGCCAAGGCAGGGGTGAGGGACTGGGAGAACAGAGAAAGAGGAAGGGCTTGGAGGGGGGTCATTGGAGCCGCAGACAGGTGAGCCTTCTGAATCCTGATCTCGGCACCTCTACCCCCACCCCAGTTGCCGATCAACAGCCACCAATAGGCAGATAAGCCCATTCCCATAAGGAATGGCAGGACCACCCTAACCCACCAGTTCTGTTTGTAGCTCAGCTCCTGTAGACCCTGCTAACTGATGCTACAGATGCTATACTCGAGCTCCTACAGCTACTGAAGACCCAGAAAAGGACCCGTAACACCCAAATCCTTGGCATCATCAACCAGTTCAATACCAGAAACAGATACATATTTATCAATAGATAGAAAGGATACTATAAGGAGGCATGAACAGACTTTGTTTTGATGCTGTCCCCTAAGGAGCATGGGACTTTTCCATGTGACTTGGAGCTCAACCCCGCTACCTATGTGATGTCATTCCCCCCTAGAATGAGAGCAGGGATGGTGGAGCTCTTTTCTCTCCATCCCTAGTAACCACTTCCTAAAGGCTCATTCATTCATGCATGAAAGTTGTGTTTGGGGTGATAGAGATGAGCATCCTCGTGTATCAGGGAGAGAGAGGAGCTGGTAACTCACATAATGCTCTAAAATTTGCAAAGCATATTGTATACATCATTTCATTTGATCCTCACAATTCCCTTGTGAGGTAGATGCTACTACCACTGCCCCCATTTTTACAGATGAAGTGGTTAAGTGACTTGCCCAAGGTCACCTAGCTATTAAGTATTTGAGGCAGGACTGGAACCCAGAGCCCTCATGTCCACTGCTCTGACCACCACACCACACTGCCTCTCATCATGACATTTAGAGAGATCAAGGAGGCCAGGTTGTCAGAGGTCACAGTGACCTGCATATTGCAAGTTCCCAAATACAGGGGTTGAGATGGGTGAGGAGGAAGACTAGGAGGGGCAAGGCACTGAATTTCCTTGAGAAAGGTGGAAGAATGACCAGAAACCTGTAGATGAGTGAGCTACAGCTTTGGGCCGGGGGTTTAGTCAACCACTAAGCATTTCTTAAGCAGCTTTGTGCCAAGCACTGTGCTGGTGCTGGGCATCCCAATAACACAGAATGAAGCAATCTCTGATGCTAAGAAGCCCAAATATATGCACAGCGGGCACACGTGGGAGGGAGAGAGGACAAGGGAAGGCTGCTTGCAGAAGAGGGGTTCGAGCATCCTGGAGGAGACAAGAGGCCGAGGGGGGCGGGGTGTCCGCAGCATCTTCTCAGTTGCCCACGCAGAACCACACTCTCCAAAGGCTCCTCCTCCTTCGCCCGGGTTTGGGAGGCATGCCACAGTATGCCCAGCGCTGGAGAGGGGGCATCCGGAACCCGGGCAGGCGGGCCTGAGTCTCCGGGGTAGTGCCACACTGCTCGATCAGGGCGACCCTCAGTAGGGGTTCAGCTGGTGTGTACTGCCCGCCTCGGTCTCAACAGGATGCAAAGGGGCCACTTCCCGGGATTTTCCCTCTTCTTGGTGGGGAGAGTGAGGCTGGCCAGGCCTGACTCCAGGGGCTTAAAAAGGAGCTGACCCTTCCTGCTCGCCAGTCTTGGACAAGTGGCTTCAACTCCTCACAATTCAGTTCGAGTCAACAAATCTCGAAGCTCCTACTGTGTGCAAAGCACTAGGTCCTGACCCACCAGGTGGGTCGGGGCTCAGGTGAAATTGTAGTAAACCGGGGTCTGGCTTCAGGAAAAGGAAGGGGGAGGTCTCGGAACCCAGTCCGGGCCTCAGTTTCCCTTTCTGTGCCCGGAGGGGGCAGCCCCTGCAGCCCCCCCTCTCCCAGCCCGTGCCTCAGTTTCCCCTTCAGTACTCGGAGGGAGCAGCCTCTGCCGACCCCTCCCGCTCCCGAGCTCCAGGTGAAGTCTACCCAGCGCACGTGCAGCCCACGCCCGCCAGGGGGTAGGGCTAGGGGGGGGGCCGGGTGACCTTGGCGGGGCCACGCCGGGGCCTTCAGGCCCACCAGGCTGGGCCACCTAGGGCCACCAGGCTGCGGCGTGGGCGGCTCCAGCTCCAGCCCCGGCCCCCGCCTGCGGCTGGCGGGCAAGGTTCGCCCGGCTCCTGCTCCGCTCCTCCTCGGAGCCCGCGCGCCCCTCCCGGGCCATGCCCGCGCGCCGCGGGGCCCCGCCCTCCGGGGGGCGGGGCCTCGCCTGCGCCGAGCACGCTCGCCAATCGACGGGCGCCGCTCATGAATAGGGAATGAGGCTGCGGCTGCCCGACAGCGAGGCCGCCCCGCCCCCTCGCTCTCGCGCCCGCGCTCGCTCGCGCCCACCCTCGCCCACACACGCGCCGCCGGGGCCGCAGGACGAAGATGGCGACTGCCATGTACTTGGAGCACTACCTGGACAGTGAGTTCGCTCCCTGCCTGAGCCGGGGACGGGGCCGGGGCCGGGGACGCCCGGCGGGACGCCCTGCCCTGCACCGCCGGGGCCTCGCGGGGCCTCGCGGCGGGTGCAGCGGCCCGGACTCGGGAGGGCGGGGGCTCGTGGGGAAGGGTGGCCCCGGAGCGGGAGGGGGTGGGGGGGGGAGGGGCGGGGGCGGGCGCGGGGGCGCGCGCGAGGGGAGGGGCGGGCGCGGGGGCGCGCTCGAGGGAGGCGAGAGGGCGGGCTCGGCGGGAATTAAGAGGTGCGTCACGGTCCCGCGAGGGGGAGGTGGAGAGAGGGCGGGGGCGGGGCGAGGTGACGCGAGTTAGGGGCGGAGCCCGCGGCCACTATGGCGACCTAGGCGACTCCCTCCGCGTCACTGGCCGCGGGACACGCCCTCCCGCAGCCTCCGAGATCTTGCCCCGCCCTCCGGCAGCTCCTGGCGCCCCCTGGCGAGCTCGGAGAACACGCCGACTCTAGAACGACTGCTCTAGAGCTGAGGGGGAAGATCCTAGGCCCATGGGTCTAGAACGGGAGGGGGGGCGCTCTGGGCGTGGTGGGTCTGGATCTGGGAGAGCGTGCAGGCCTCCGGGGGACCTGGGAGAGGGTAGGTCTGCGCTCTAGAGCCCAGAGAACGTTCTAGACGTACAGGATCTAGAACCCCGGGGGGAATCATCCCAGGTTCGGATTCAGAGCTTGGATTCCTAGGCCCCCCAAGACACCGGCCTGGCCCCCAGAAGCTTCCAAGTCAGCGGGGAGCCGCGGGTGGCGAGGGCAAGCCTTTCAGACCCCGGTTCCAAACTCATTTGTCCAGCCTAGAACCCAGTTCTAGGACAGGTTTCCTCTAGGCTTAGGCTTCAGGGGTCCCTGGAGGGGAGGGCCAGAAACATGAACCTACCAGAGGTCCACTAGGAACCCAGGGGCAGTGCCTACTGCCCAGACCCCTTGGGGGTGGGGGCTGCCTTTCCCTCTGCTCCTGTTCTGAGCGCTCCCTCCGTGGTGCTTGTTGACTGACTGTGTGATGTTGGATCCTCACTGATGCCAGAGTTTGTCTGGACCCCAGGCAGGGGGCAGAGCTGGAACTTAGATTTGGCCAGAGGTCAGAGCCCAGAGCCCAGGATTTGGGGTGGGATGGCCTTGGTCAGTTCTTCCTTAGGCGGGGCAGCTGGTGGTGCAGTGGACAGAGTACCGGCTCTGGAGTCAGGGGGACCTGAGTTCAAATCTCACCTCAGACACTGACTAGCTGCGTGACTCTGGCAAGTCACTTCACCCCAATTACCTCAAACTTCCAGGGCGTCATCCTCACGCATCCCTGGACCCAGATGGCTCTGGAGGAGGGAGTGAGGCTGGAGACCCTGCCCAGCCCCCGCCGTGCCCCCCACTTAAGTCCAGCTCGGTGGGAGTCGTGAATCCACCTCCCCATGTCACAGGGGGGCAGGACAAAGAGCAGCGGCGGCAGCTCCTTATGGAAACTGGACTTCAGTTTTCTCATCTGTAAAATGGGGCCTAGACTGGATGACCTCAGCACCCCTCCTGCCTCTAACCCTGTGACCCCCACCCCACCCAGCCCTTGGTGGGGTGCTTGCTGTGCTGGAAAGGATGAGTGGGGAAAGGCGGGAGCAGGGTCCAGGCCCTGCTTGTCCCAAGCCTGACTGCTCAGACACGATGTGACTGGGGTTGGGTGCAGGGCACGGAAGGACAAGGCAGGAGCAGGGCCTGCCTGGAGAGCTCCCTTCGGTCCTGCCCCCTCCTCTGGAGGACCAGGGAGCCGGCTCTGAAGCGGCTGTGATTGCCTGGCCTGGAGAGAGGGCCTGATTCCTCCTGATTCGGGTCAGTCACTTGGCCGCAGGAGGGTCTGGAACTTGGAAGAAACAGGAGCTCCTGCTGTTTGCTTGCAGCCAGCCTGTTGGGAGACGATGCCTGTTTGCAGAGAGTGTGTGCAGAGCTCTCGGTCCCTCCTTTGTGGTCACGCACCTGCGGCTTTGTCTGTGTCGTGACTATTGCCTTCCTCGGTGTGCGGCACCTCCTCTCTGTGACTTAGTCTTAGGAGTTCCGGGGGGCCGTAGCCAAACTGAGTCAAGTCTGCACGATGCACAGGGAGCTTAGGGTCTGACCCCAGGGGATGGATGTGAGTGCTGAGTGGCGCCCTCAGAAGGGAGCTGAGCTTCACTGGTGGGGAAGGGGAACCGTAGGAGCCCAGTGCTGTCCAGGAGCATCCCCTGTCCTCTCATCTCCTCCACATTTCTGTAAACTGCTGCCATCTGGAGCGAGCGCCCCACACGAGGAGCCCGAGCGTGCGCACGGTTGTTTGTTCCTTGGTGTCACCTCAGAGTATTGGTGATGGCAAACGTATGGACCCTGCAGGAGCCACATTTTAGTGCTGGCTTTACTCCCTCTCAGGAGCTTCCTCCAGGGTAGTTCAGTCCTTTGGACAAGTTTTCAGTTCAGATCCGTTTGCCTCCAGCTCTCTCTCGTCAGGCCCTTCCCTGTTCTCATCTCATCCGTCTCGTATCTCTGTTCTCGGTGCCTTTTCCTTGTTTTGCATCCTGGGCATGTTGTCTTTATCTCTTTCCTTGGACTACGTCAGTGTTTGCAAAGCTGAACTCCTTTTCTAGGAAAGGAGAGATTTCAGTCTATTCAGAACATCAGGTTGATGCCCTTCACTTAGAAGCAAGAGAATCCGTCGGTCTTCCTAACAGACAGACCCCTCCCTCTGTCTTCTGGGGATACAGAATCTCCAAGGCAGATTTGGTGTGCTTTTGAGAAACCTCTGTGTCCTTCATACCTTTGTGTTTCAGGTATTGAAAATCTTCCATGCGAACTCCAGAGGAACTTCCAGCTGATGCGTGAACTGGATCAGAGAACAGAAGGTGTGTTCAGGTACTCCAGTAAGCAGCTAGGATACCGAGGGACCCTCAGCTGCATGGGACTGGACTCTCCTCAGGGAGAGGGAGAGGAAGCGTGGAGAGCTGAAGGTGCCCAGTTGTAGAGTGAACCCAAGATCTCCTGGGTCACCATGACCTTGAGTGCCAAAGGCTGGCAGCGAGGGTTCAGCTCCTTGGGCGGGCTCCTGCTCCCCTCTTCTGCACACAGAAGCACCAGGTGTAGCTTGGATTGAATTGTTGGAGTTGTCCACTCTAAAGGAGGTGTGCAGAAGGAAGTTTGATTTTTTTTAAAATTCTCTTAACTTTTGCAAGTTGATTTTAACCTCTGCCACTAAGACTTGGGAAAGTTTTGCCTTTTGCCTTAATTTGACATTTTTTTTATCCTAGGCCCAGGTCTTAGTCTTTTGATATTTTCAGAGTTTAGGTGCAGCCCAGAGGTGGCCATGTAGGGATTGGTACAGAGAGTTAGTAGGCTTGCTCCGGGCAACAGTGGGGAGAGATCATGACTTTCAAGGGATCGAGTAATCAGTCAATCGATCAGTCAGTCACCAAACATTCATTAACCCCCTCCCACTGTCCAGCCAGGCTCTGTGTTAGGTAGGCCACAGGGATACAGAAAGAAATGAGATTGACTCTGACCTGAGGGGGCACACATGCTCTGAGGGGTGATCGTGACACATACCTGTCTGTGATGGTCATGAGACCCAGACGGTAGGAAGAGTTCACATGGCTTTAAGGAGGGAGGGAAGGGGGAGGGGGGGTAGAGAGAGAGAATGAATGAGTGTTTGTGTGTGTGTGTGTTGGGGCAAGGCTCCTAAAACAGCAGACTTTTCTGGGATATTAGAATTACATTTGTGGGTATTTCTGCTCAGCCCTTCACTGTACAACAGAATCAGGAACAGTGAGAGTGTGATGAAAAGCAGTGGGATAGAAGTTGAAATTGAGATGTGAAGATGTGACATGGGTACCAAGCCCTGAACGTATCCGGTGGCTTTTTAGCATCTCTAGCCTGCCTGTGGCAGGATCGCTTCAGAGCCAGGAGAGGGTAGTGAGACCTTGGCTTTGTTGGAGTTGTGGCTCTCAGCCTGACTGAGGCACCCAGCTCCCTGCCGATCGTCCCCTCACCATTGCTTTGTCAGATAAGAAAGCTGAGATTGACATCCTGGCAGCTGAGTACATCTCCACGGTGAAGAATCTGTCCCCAGAGCAGCGTGTGGAGCACCTGCAGAAGATTCAGAATGCGTACAGCAGATGTAAGGAGTACAGCGATGACAAGGTGCAGCTGGCCATGCAGACTTACGAGATGGTGAGCGGGGTGGGTGGCAGGGTGACCACGGCGGGCTTGGCCCTCACCGAGTGACAGCTCAGAGATGGCTTAGGAGAAATTCCTGATCTGGGAGTGTTAGTTCTGACGCTGGTGCTTTACTTTTGTCGAGTCTCACTCGCAAGTTTCCAGTCTGTCCAGCTCCCTAAGCAGACACACTTTTTCTTACATTTGGCTTTTACATGACAAGATCCAGACATCAAGGAAGACCCAGCTTGATCAGAATTAAATGTGCTCTTTCCCTCAGGTAGACTTTTCCCTTAGTTTTCCTGTTGCTTGCGGATCTTGTTGGAGAAAAGTACATAGGGGGTTAAGTGACTTGCCCAGGGTCACACAGCTAGTCAGCGTCAAGTGTCTGAGGCCAGATTTGAACTCGGGTACTCCTGAATCCAGGGCTGGTGCTCTATCCACTGCACCACCTAGCTGTCCCAACAATTCTTTTTTTTTTTTAAACAATTTTTTCCTAAATGATTGTTCCATTTAGTTTGTTCTCTTGACTCTGCTGTGCAGTCATGAACCCTTGGCACAGTTTACAATAAACAGACATTTCTTTTTTTTGTCTCTCTTTTTTTGCAGGGCAGTGAGGGTTAAATGACTTGCCCAGGGTTGCACAGCTAGTGTGAAGTGTCTGAGGTTGGGTTTGAACTCAGGTCTTCCTGAGTCCAGTGCTGGTGCTTTATCCAGTTACAGCTTTTTAAGAATGATCCTGACAGGGGCAGCTAGGTGGTGCAGTGGATAGAGCACCAGCCCTGGATTCAGAAGGACCTCAGACACTTGATACTTACTAGCTGTGTGACCCTGGGCAAGTCACTTACCCCCAATTGCCTCACCAAAAAAAAAAAAGAATGGTCCTGACAATGGAAAGGGGAGTTGGGCATGACCTTGGGAAGGGTGGTTCTTACTTTAGACTACAGGCTATGTGACTTGGTGGACAGGGAGCTGGGCCCACATCTTGCCAAACAAAGGTGGTGGCTGGGAGCCAGTCCCCAGAGGGTCCTGGGTTGGTTGGAGGAATCGTGGGCCTGTGCCAGCCTTCCTGAGGCTCTGTGACATGTGGGGCCTGCCTTGCCCTCCCTCTCCAGAGTGACCTTTGTGTGTGCTCTTTTGTTCAGGTGGACAAACACATACGCCGCCTTGATGCGGACCTCGCACGCTTTGAAGCTGATCTGAAGGAGAAGATGGAGGGCAGTGACCTGGAGAGCTCGGGAGGCCGAGGCCTGAAAAGTACGCCTTGGACGCCGGTTCTCTGGGGTGTGGGCCCTGTGCTCAGACCCCAGCCCCGGTAACCACATGTACTGATGTCGTCTTTCAGAGGGCCGGGGACAGAAGGAGAAAAGGGGCTCCCGGGGCCGTGGGAGACGCACGTCAGAAGAGGATACCCCAAAGAAGAAAAAACTCAAAGGAGGGTAAGATTTGGGCGCCGTCTTCAGTCAGTGTGTTTCTAGCTGTGTGGATCCGTGGAGCAGGATGGGCCAAGCCTGAGGCTCTGGAAGCCCCAAGCTGGGCAGGAAGAAGAGGGTGGCGGGGCTGTTGAGGGCGTTGAAGCCGGGCTGCTTGAGGGGCACAAAGGTATTGGACAGAGGACAGACAGGGTGAAGATCGTGGCTGACAGGTGGCAGTAGTCAGGTAGATTTGGGCTGGTCTGACGGGTTGTGGTCAGCACAGGAGGAAGCTGGCTCTGAGGTTGGTATGCCCAGGTGCCACGAGGCCAGGGAGGTGCTGGGATGGCTGAGGCCGCTCCCTCAGTTGTGGCAACCCAGAGTGATGGAGCCAGTTCAGAAGAGGAAATGAAATCAGGACTAGCTGAAGAGAGATGTGTTTGGGAAAGATGTGGGGATTTTAGGGGCCGCCAGGCTCCCCCAGGGTCACAGTGTGGTGATGACCACAGCTCGTGGAGGCGCAGGCTGCTCTGAGATGCAGGGGGTGGTCTTCTCCTCTCTGCCGTGGCCAGACCATGTGGAGGGTCATGGTCAGTCGAAGGCATTGGTCTTAAGGAAGGACAGGCCTCAACTGGGAAGCCTCTTGCTAAGGGTGGCTGGTCTGCTGAAGGGCCTCGGAGAATAGAATGGAAGCCTGGCTCTAGGGCTAGACTTGGTGGGTGATGTGATGGTGGGCTCCACAGGCTTGTGGGGTTGTCAGGTAGAAGACGGATCAGGCTTAGTCTGCTTAGCCCCTGTGGGTGAGCCTATGGTCACTTGGGGATTTGGTCCCAGCTCGGGTCGGGGGAAGACTTTCAGCCCCAGGGCTGTCTCTGGGGCAGCAGCGGGGCTGCCTTGGGAGCTGAGGAATCCCAGCTTGTGAGCAAAGGGTGGAGGAACCCTTGGCCAGGGATGGTGCTGAAAGCGTTGCTCTGTGTATGAATCTGGAAGGCCAATTCATGGTACACAGCAGGTGATTAATAAATGCTTGTTCTCTCCTCCCCATGACCTGTGAGGTTCCTCTCTGGGCCTCTGGGCCTAGTTAAAAGCCACGAGTGTGTAGCCTAGAGGAGAGGAGGCTTGGACTGAAGGAAGGTGGGGAGGATTCTTTTCAGATGAGGGTTGAACTAGAGCATCCTTGGGGTTCCTTCCAGCCTTGAAATTCCTTGTGCTTCTCTGTGTCCTCTTTCCCCAAGGACTGGAGAGGAAATCCTATGGAAAAGGAATTCATTTGGTGGGGAGGGGGTGCCCGGGCAGAATCTGGTTCAGGTAGTGAGAGAACCGTGTAATGGCTGGAGCGCTGGTGGACACGTGGGCCACCTGCTCCCTTCTCCTTGGTCCCTTTGGTGTTGTGGGCATGGCGATCGATGTAGGACCCCAGGGAGAGGGCTGAGCCAGCTGGGGAGCCGGGGACTCCTGGAGCCTGTCACTTTTGTCTTGGTGGGGTGGTCACTTTGGGGGCCACAGCCGTGGCAAGAGGAGAGAATGGGGCTCACCGCTGGCTCGCTGGGGCTGGATTTCTGCACACAAAAGGGCATTTGAGACAATATTAGGTACTCTGAGAAGTGGACGCTGGCCCCGTTTGTTTCTTTTGGCATGCTAAAGGTTGGATTTTTTTCAATCACAATTTTGGATTGTGAGTTGTCAGGTGGCATTGAAGAAAAGGGAAGGTAGTTCGTTTTCTGAGCTCCTTTCTTTCTGTTGTGCTGTCATCAGGAGTTAAAAGTCAGCCTTCTGGGTGACTGAGAACGTGGAAGATTGGCCCGGGCCTGGGTGCCCAGGGCTGCCTTCTGGGCTCGGCTCTCCCTTTCAGGTTCAAGACACGTGCTCCCTTCATGTCCTCCCACCCCCAGGCAGAGGGGGGGCTCTGGGGATGGGGAGACCACCCGGTCAGGGGGACGTCCACTCACAGGGTAGCTGCTGCCATCCTGCTCCTGGTCCTGCCACTGCCCAGAAGCTGATGGATTGGGCCCACTTCCGAAAGGCAGGGCAGGCCAGAGGGCAGAACAGGAGCCCTTGGCAGGCAGGGATCGGTGTAGGGATGAGGAGGGGACAAAGCGGCAGAGATGGAGATTCAGGCAGAAGATATTCTGGGGGGCTGTAGGGGTGGGGAGGGGAGACCCCAGAGAGGTGAGCCTAGGAGCAGCAGGTGCTACCGCCATTGTGTGCTTCCCACAGGTAAGTGGGCTCTTTTCCAGGAAGGGGCCTTGATGCTCTGCCTCCTGTGCAGCAAGTGGGGAGATAGGGGTGTGTGTGTGTGTGTGTGTGTGTGTGTGTGTGTGTGTGTACACGCGCGCGCATGTGTGCCACTCCCCCCAGGCTGGTTCCCAGTCAGCTCACAGGGAGCTAGTTGCACCTCATTCTGAATCTGCTGAACCTCAGGGTGCTTTTGGCGGCAGAGCTAGGTCTTGTTAAATGGTCCTAAAGAAAAACCAAAGGGGCAGCTAGATGGCGCAGTGGATAGAGCACCGGCCCTGGAATCAGGAGTACCTGAGTTCAAATCCGTCCTCAGACACTTAACACTTAACTAGCTGTGTGACCCTGGGCAAGTCACTTACCCCCAATTGCCTCACTAATAAAAAAAAAAAAAAAAGGGAAAAAAAAAAAAAGAAAAACCAAAAAGCTTCTGGGGAATAATGGGGCAAGGGGGTCTTGGGCCAGGCTGGAAAAGTCAATGTCCAGACGCCAAATGAGGTGCTTGGGGTGGGGAGGAAGGGGAGCTGGCCTCGCAGTCTTATGCGCTGGGTGCTCTCTCTGGGCTCCCCTGACCTCACCCCGTCTCCCATAGATCAGAGTTTGCTGAAACCATACTCTCCGTGCACCCCTCGGACGTGCTAGACATGCCTGTGGACCCCAACGAGCCGACCTACTGCTTGTGCCACCAGGTGTCCTATGGAGAGATGATTGGCTGTGACAACCCAGACGTGAGTAGCAGAGTGAGGGGCCGAGGCAGGGCTGGGGGGCTAGTGCAGACCTCGGGGGCCCGGAGCGGGCACTGATGGCTGCTCCTCTCTTCTCCCCGACAGTGTCCCATTGAGTGGTTTCACTTTGCTTGTGTGGATCTCACCACAAAGCCCAAAGGAAAGTGGTAAGTAAGGGCATGGGGGCAGCCTGGTGACAGTGTGCAGCATTGGGTCCCAGTTGGAAGGTGACCCGCTCCTGCCGCCCCAGTGCGGCTGTAGTTGGAGGCCAAGGCTCTCTGCTGAAGAGACAGTGTGGCGCAGTGGTCAGAGCGCTAGGCTCCAGTCAAGCATCGGGCCTTCTGCTTCTAGTTCTCCATCTAACACTTCGCTTTTCGCCTGCCTCCCAGGTCGTCCCGCTGCCCACCATATATTTGCTGGTTCCCTGGGATCCACGTGCAGGAGCTGGGCCTGTCTCAGCTGGCCACGTCTGATTGTCACGGGCAGGGAGATGGCAGTTGGGGTGGCTGCCGGGTGCTTCTGGCAGAGAGCCAGGACCCTGGGGGGAGGAAGATGCCGGGCTGTGCCTCGTCTGTCTCTTCTTGGACAGACGGATGCCCCCGTGGCCCTGCCCAAAGCGGCCTGTGATGTGGCCTGTTGATATTTGCAGGTTTTGCCCACGCTGTGTTCAGGAGAAGAGGAAGAAGAAGTAAGGAAGACTCAGAAGGACCAGTTAACATCTTCCTTCCTTCATGTTGTAATAGCTTATCTTTATTTTTAAACTACCTTATCGTTTTGGTCTGGTATCGAGTAATCCAAGGGCCAGTTGTAATTCTTGGTATTTCAAAACAAAAAGCAGAAAACCAGCTCTCGTCAATGGGGAGAGACTCTTGTAGGTGAATTTGCCACAGGGACTTTCTTTTCCTTACTTTGTTATGTGGATTTCCTGGTAGCACTGAACCTGGCAGTAGGACTTTATGATTTGGATGGGTATTTGCTAATTAGGCATCAGGAAATGTGGGCCTGCCGCCAGAAGTCCATGGCTGTGAGCTCAGTGCCCCCTTTGGTACCCTGGTGCCCGCCGTTGCCATCCCTTGGAAGTGCAGACGTGGCACAGCAGCACCAGGATACTGGACAGTGAGGGCACCCTTTGCCGTCAACCCGTCTCTCTCTTCCTACTGAGGCAAGTGTCTGTAGGGGCTGTGGTGTCCCGGCCCCAGCTGGGGAGTCTCCTCGATGAGGCCTCAGCTCTGATTCTGAAGCCAGTGACCATGTTTACTTGTGGTAAGGGCCTCTCCCATGCGCCCACCCGCTGCTGCGGGTTTAGGGTTCTTACCCTTAGGAAGTAATTTCTGCTTGATTGTGCACTGCCCTGTTTGTTTGAATTTCCACTCCTCCCCTCTCGCGAGGGCTGTACTCACCCATTCTGGAGCACAGGGGGGTTTCATTAGCACGGAGCCTTTCACAGCTGCTGATGACCCCTTGCTCTGGAAGTCCCTCAAGTTTTTACTGTGAAGACAAGCTTAGTGTTTTAGCATGAAGATAGTGGGGTCTGATGTGTTTTATGAAGTGACAGTCCAGTCTGCTAAGACCTCGTGTTGTATCTGATTGATGTTGCACACTCTTAGAGCTCTAGACAAGAAGCTGTATCCAAGGGATGGAATACTCTGCGGTGACGTGGGGACTCTCATCATTTGGCCGCCATTCACCACACACCGATGCGAGATGATCCTTTTAGTGAGATTGGAATGAGTTTAATGCCGGTTATTTTGCTACTTTTAAGATGCCTAGAAAAACAGGAAGAGTTGGAATTCTGCTAATACTCTGAGCATCCCAGAGAAGAGGGGAGAAGGACAAAGGGCTCTTCTTAAGAGTCTAGAACATGAGCCTGGTCAATGTGATTGAGGAGTAAAATGCTAACTGCGAGAAGATGCTGCTTTTGGCACCTGTAGAAGGAGGGTTAGCTGGTGGTGTTTGCCGGTGTCATTGCTGATTTCCCAATGTTTGCATTCTAAAATGGGGTGAGGGGTGAGGGAAGCCAGGACACTGCCAGCCTGCGTTACCAAGTTCATTCTTGGTGAGCCTCAAACAGCCACGCTCTGGTTAATGAGCGACACAGTGAATCTGATTCTCCCAAGAGCTCTCCTCTCATTCCTCGCCTTTGCCTTTCGGACAGCAAGCCCTGCAGACCACTCTGGTGTTCAAGTCATCAAATCGTGGTGTTTACGCTCAAGATTTTTTGTTCCTTTTCAAGTTTTAGGTTTGAGGCTTGAGCACCTTTGATCCTTGGGAAAGAGAGATCAGGCAACTGCTCCAGCCCCGCTCTCCCGCAGGGTCAGATCTGGCTTCAGGACCCATAGCTCTGGGCTCTTGGGGAGCTGCCAGGGGTGTGGCGAAGGCCTGACTGCCCATCCTTGCCTTTTGGCCAGGGGCAGACGGCCACTTCCTCTCTTCCTTGACTCATTGAATGCTTTATCTGCTCTATTCAGTTGCTGTTGAAAAGCAGGGAAAAAAGTGGTAGAAATTATGGGGAAAATATTTTTCTAGATTTTCTTCCCAGTGTGTAGGGTGAGATATATAAGTGCAGTCTATTTGGAGTAAGAGAATTTCTGCTGATTCCTTAGTAGCCAGTTCAATGATGTACTTCTCTGGTCTTTGGCTGTGCTGTAGACAGTGTTTGCTCATCAGTGTAGGGTTTTGGGGACTTGTGAGCACCATCTGGGGGCTTCTGATCTCACGGGGAAGCAAGCCTTGGGCTGCTGGGAGCTTTTCTCATTGTCCTGTTGTGTAGAGGCTTTCCTCCTCAAAGGTTCTCTTTTGCCATTTGAAAATGACATCACCAAAATGTTAGGCACAGACGGACCCAGAGCAGAAGAGAAAAGGCTCCCAGTTGTCTGTAACCAGAGCACATGCCTCTGTCTGACCAGTCTGATGGGGGGGATGGATCTCATCCAGGTGGTGGGCCTGCTCCTGCACGGTCCTCCCCACTCCTCTTAGGCCTGAGCTTGAGTGTAGCAGGGCTTGGTTCCTAGGCTGCTTCTGCCCTAACCAAGGTCAGGACCTTTGGTCTTGTCTGCCATTTGAGACAGGCCTCTTCTCCTTTTGGCTGGAGGAGACTCGGCCTGCTCTGGCCCAAGGCCTCCCTGGAAGGTTTGGGCAGATTGTGAATCATTGAGGATGGAGGCTGGCTCTTCCCTCACTGTTGGATCTTCCCCCAGCACCTTGCACAGTTCCCTGCACAGGCTTAGTGCTAACTAAGTGTTTGTGATGGAATGAATGTCCCAGACTATCTAATCCCACAGTTTATGACACTGTATAGGAGCCAGGTATAATGTATTATCCATATTTTTTTGTGCTTATTTGCAAGTAAAAACTATAGTCTATTCAGAAGAAAAGTCAAAACATTTCAGGAGTTGATTTTCCCTTCCTTTGATGCTTAGATTATTAGACTTAACCCTTTTAGAACAATTCTTCTGTTGTCTTCTGGGAGAAAACATGCTGCATTTATAAAACAAAGTGTTTGTTTCATTGAGTCCCATAAACCTGTGTTTGTCTGTAGTGGAATTGCCGGCTGGAGCAAGTCCCTTAGAAACGGACCCCTTGGAGGCAGGCCAGAACTCCAGAATCTAGAAAGGCAAAGCCGGGGCTCCCTTCGGGCAGACGGCTGCCCCGTCAGGCGGCCGGTGCGGATGGAAGGGCTGTCTTCCAGCCAAAGCCCAGGAAGCTTCTCAGCCACTAGAGATCAGGGACCATCGGTAGTCATTAGGTTAGACTTCACTTTTTTTTTCTTTCTTTCTCCCTCAACCCTTCAGAGCTTATCATGTCGTCGGCACAGGAGCAGGGCTAGTTTAATGGAACCTAGCGCTAGAAGAACCTGGGTTCTTCTCTGGGCTTGGCAGCATCTGCTCCACAGAGGGCTGTGCTGCACAGGGGGCAGGGACTTGTCTTTTTCTTTCTTTTTTCTTTTAAACAAAATGAAGAATTTTGATTCTGGGCATTGGAAAGTTTCAAGGTTTCCTAGGTTTTGGGTGTTCCAGCGTTTGCTGTTCATCACCTTGGCTGAAAGGGATTGAAAAGTGGGGGAAATCTAAGGTGGTTCTAATTCACGCAAGGTTACAAAGATGTTTTTTCACATCCATGTATATTTTGTGTCTTCAGCTTTACCACGTTTCATCCAAAAAGATGATGATGCAGCTTTAACATGAATGTTACATTTTATTTTCAAAGGAGATATGTTCCCTTTGTAAATGGAAGAGAATATTGTAAATCTTTTTATTAAAAATAATGTAAAGTAAAGATGTATATCTGTATTTTTGGATCATGTTATAGATAATGGATATATTGTTTAATAAATAAAATATTTTTGGGAACAAAACCTAGTTTGAGAGCACATCGTTTCAGGGATCCGGGGTGAAGTTTCCAAGCCGTGTGCCAAGGTAACCATCGCACACTTCCAGTGGGGACTCATGGGATGCCAGGCAGGCCTTTGTCTTATCTCGCCAGGTGCACAGGCTGTCCAGAGCCCACCCCTGGCTGCTTCTTTGGGAGTCTGGGTAAGAGACTTCATCTGAATACATGGCACAAGCTTCCTGAGCCCCAGGCTTGGCTTGTTTGCTACCTCCAAGGTGTCCAGATGGAAGAAATGATCCATTAATTCAGTCAGCCTTTTTTTGCCACAAAAAATGAAAAATGGTGGCAGCCATTGGGGTCAAGGCCAAATGGAGAGTGGGGCCGCCAGCTGGACATAAGGGTCCTTGTGGGCCATATAGTGACTTAGAAACATGCTGTGTGTATTTTGTCAAGTATTTCCCAGCTTTTTTTTTTTTTTTGGTGAGCCAGTTGGGGTTAAGTGACTTGCCCAGGGTCACACAGCTAGTAAGTGTTAAGTGCCTGAGGTCGGATTTGAACTCAGGTCCTCCTGAATCCAGGACTGGTGCTCTATCCACTGTGCCACCTAGCTGCCCCTCCCAGCTTCATTTTAATATGGTTCTGGCTGCGCAAGGGGAGTGTGGGGACCATAGGCGGCCTTGGGGCTAGGCAGCGTTCAGCACCTTCGTTGTTGCCCATTTGAACAAGCCTCACTTTAAGGGAGTTGGGAAAGGCCCACAAGAGTGAGCGAAGGTCACAGCCACTCTAAGACCTCGAACCCTCGCTGACCTGGAAGAGCCAAAAGCTTTCTGTGACGTCTGCTATTGATAGAGGATTTCATTTTCAGGTGTCCTTTGTGCTCTCAATTTAATGTAGGTCCCACTTCTCTGAAGGTTAATTGGAGGGGAGACCCAGCCTTTCTGCTGAAGGGCTCTGGCTCCCTGAGCATAGGAAATGGAGATTTCCCAAGGATCTGATTTTAGGAAATACCCACAAAAGCCAAAGGCATGATCAGAGGAGGCAGTTCCAGTGTCCACTGGCCCGAACATCACTTGTGTTATCACAGACTTGGAGTGGAGAGCAGCATGGGAGATGGTGTTCTGTAGTCCTCTATTTCACCATGAGACAACCAGGGTCCAGAGGGAATGACTTACCTAAGGTCACACAGCCTAGCGTGTTGAGTCAGGAAGCCAGGTCCGGTGCAAAGTTCTGGACATACAGCGAAAGCCAGAAGCAAGCCAAACCCTCTAGGAGTCCCCATTGTGATGGGGAAGATGGGCCTAGCAGACTGGGGGACCTGCAAAGGCTTCTTGGAGAACGAGCCTGGGGGCTGAGGTAAGGGAGGGCCTTCCAGGTGTGGGCCACATGCCTGGAGTCTGGGGATGGAGTGCTGGGGCGAGCCAGGGACCGTAGGGAAGAATCCCGCTGTGAAAATTCCAGGGAAAATTCTGCATTTGATCCTGGAGGTGATTGGGGCCGCAGGCTGGGAGTTTGGGGAGCACGGGAGGGCTACTGTCGGCGGAGTGGGGAGAGACTTGTACCGGGCCGACCCACCTGCCGCCCAGAGCACAGAGCCAGGCTGGAGGTGATAGCACCAGGTCCTGAACTCAGCCGGGCACCGATGTGAGCTCGGGAAAAATGCCCGCAGCGCCCCTCCTCCCGCACCCGGCTCGGCACGCGGGTGCCCCCCAAGCTCAGCATCCAGCAGCGCGTTCTAGGGGCGCCCTCCACCCCCAAGAAGGCCGCGGCGCCTGCTCGCCCCCAAGCCACCATACCTGCCACCTGCCTGGCCTTTGGCATCTCAGACCTGGCTGACGGGGGCTGGAACTTGGTGCGAGCTGAGAAGTGGGGATCTAGGCGGGCTTGGGGCTGAGCGGAGGGTGGCGGGGCGGGGCTGAGGGGGCAAGGCGAGGACGGAAGGAGAGGGAGCAACTAGGGGGCGGGGCTGAGGGGGCGCGGCTGGAGCTGAGCAGGGGAGGATGGGTTGGCGACTTGGTGGGGGGAGGGGCTAAGATGTGGAGGGGAGGGGGCTGAGCTAAGGAGGCAGATTCCCCTTTCCTTCTTCTGCGCTTCTGGGCCGGGAAGGCCCTTAGGGTTCAGGCTGGGTCTGGGATCAAGGGGGCTGGGGTGGTTGGGGGCGTGGCCTAAGGGGAGGAGCTGAGAGGGCCGAGGGCAGAGGGCGGGAGCCAGGCCGGGCTGGGGGTGGGGGGCTGGGGTGGGGTTTGGGAGCCGAAGCTCTAGACCCTCCCGTTAGTCAGTCAGTCAGTCAGTCAGTCAACAAGCATTGGCTTAAGTGTCTCCTGGGGGCCAGACCCTGGGGCACGGGCGACCCTGTGGAAGCTGTCCCTGCCCTCTAAACTGAGAGTCTAAGGGAGGGACCCACGCCCCTATCTGGGGGCACTGCCAAAGGCGCACAGCAGACACGCAGCAATCTGGGGTCTTTCGCCCTGGGGTGTAAGTGCTCGGGCAGGGCAGGGCTTAGGCAGATCCTGGAGAGGGAGGCCAGGTAAGGGGGCAGGCCAGAGTCCGCTCTGACAGGGCGGGGCGGAGCTGGGGGCGGACCGAGAGAAGGGCCAGAACTGCGCAGGCCCCGGCCCGCCCCCCTCGGAGGCTCCAGCTTCCCCCAGCGTCCTGAACCCCGGAGTGCGGTGGACCCGCATCTTGCGTCCAGGTAACAGCCTCGGCCGGGGGACTGCGCACGCGTGGGAGGGGTCCCCGTCCGCACTTGAAGCCGTGACTGGCTGGCTTGCTGGCGCCCTGGAGGGCCCGAGCGGCGCCTTGCTCCTCTGTGGGCCTCAGTTTCTTCTCCCAGCTCCTTTCATGCTTATGGGGTGGGGTGGCTGTGTGGCTTCTTTATACCCGCCTCGCCCCGAGCACCGCCCCGCTTTCAGTCCCTTTGCTGGAGGAGCAGATAAATAGTTAACCTATCTTTTCCTCCCTTGGGCTCTGGGTTCAAATTTCACCTTTCAGGATATGAACAGGTTCTTTTCAGAGGAAGAATTCCAAGTTGTAAATAGCAATGTGTATGTCTTGTGGATGTGTGTGTGTGTGTGTGTGTGGGGGTGATGGGGGGCGGTGCACCAAACCGCTAATAATTAGAGAAATTCAAATTAAAACCAATCTGAGGTTCTACCGCACCCCCATTAGTTTGGCAAAGTTGAGAAAAAAAGGAGACCAACAGATCCTGGACGGGCTTCGTGAAAACTGGCCGACTGATAAACTCACTGTTTTGGGAAATCCTGTGAACTGCTCCAGCCATTCTGAAAAGCAATCTGGAACTAGGCCCCCAAAGTTGTTATACTATGCGTAGCCTCTGAGCCAGGGATCCCACTGTTTGGTCTATGCCCCAAAGAGAGAAAAAATATAACAGCTCTATTTGTGGTGGCAAAGAATTGGAAACTGAGGGAGTACCCATTAATTGGGGAATGGCGGAACAAATCACGGTATATGAATGTGATGGAAAGGAATGGAATAATAAAGAATGATAAGGAATGAAGAATTATATGACATAATAATAAATTCCCAGAGAAACCTGGAAAGACTTGAATGAGCTGATGTAGGGTGAAGTGAGCAGAACCAGGAGAACAATTTGTACATTATAATATTACTGTAAAGACAAACCTTTGAAAGGCTTACGTACGGGACCAAGCACGACCCCCAACCTCCTGACAGAGAGGTGAGACAAAGTACTGTACCGAATGAGACCTTTTTTTGGTCTTGGCGGATGGAGGAATTTGTTTTGCGTTAGTATACATGTTTGTTACTGGGGTTTCTTTTTCTCCCAATGAAAGGAGGAAGAGAAGGCAAATGTTCATGGGTTGAAAAAAATTTAATGAAAACCTTCTAACAAAACCCGCCTCTGACACTTGCCTGTGTGATCTTGGACAAATGACTTCACTTTTCTGGGTGTCGTCGGTGAAATGAGGGGGCTGGACTAGACAGCATCTGAGGGTAATCTGGGATGCTCAGGATAGGTTGTTTTTGTTCACCTTCTTGTCATCCCTTCCCAGTGCCTAATTACTATGATGAAGTCTACCCGCCGCCCCCCCCCCCCGGGCATTTTTATAGCATGTTAAGGTTTTCAAAGCATTTCCCATACATTCTCTTATTTGAACCTCAGCGATCAGTCAACAATCAATCGATTGTTAAGTACCTATTGTACTCCATATAAGAAAGGCAAAACGAAGCTCCTGAGAATGGGGGAGACAACAAGCAAACAACTTTGAGCGTGCAACATCTATACTGAGTAGAGAAGGCAGGCAGTCTCACACAATGTTCGCATGGGCGGCACGGGCAGGAGAGGGAGGACTTGAACGTAGTGGATAGAAGCCAGAAGGCGGAGGTGAGGAGGGAGAACATCACAGGCATGGGGGAGAGCCAGTGATGACAAGGCAGGGAATTGTGGGAATCCTGTACAGAGCTAAGAGGCCAGCATCACTGGATCATTGAGCAGTGCAAAGCTTTTTTTTTTTTTTTTTTTTTTTTTAGTGAGGCAATTGGGGTTAAGTGACTTGCCAGGGTCACACCTAGTAAGTGTCAAGTGTCTGAGGCCGGATTTGAACTCGGGTATTCCTGATTCCAGGGCCCGTGCTCTATCCTCTGCGCCACCTAGCTGCCCCTAGTGCAAAGCTTCTTAAACTGGGGTAACTGAATCTGGGGGTCACGAGAAATTTGGCAACAAAGGTTATGTGTCCCTGTTTTATATAACTATATACCCAGGGGTTCATAAACATTTCTGGGGTGAAAAGGGGCCTCGAGTGGGAGAGATTTAAGAAGCCCTGAAGTGGTGTTCCAGAAGACTGGAAAGGTGGGAACGGGCCAGCTTGTGAAGGGCATTTTGTATTGAATTTGTATTGAATCCCGGAGGTAGTAGGGAGCCAATGGGGTTCTTTGAGCAGGGGTGTGGCACGCTCAGACTTGCAGGTCAGGAAGTCCAGTCTGGCACCTCAGGTTCTACAATCCAGTGACGACTCTGCTAGGAGGCACTGTCGGAGGTGGCACTCTTGATAGGTCTACAAATTGTAATAGACTACCTTAGTAGGCCTACTTTTAGTGGCTTCAGCAGGGCTGGTGTGCTGACTGGGGGCCTTTAAAAACAAAACCGTGGAGCTGATTCTCTTCCATTATGTTGCAGCAATCATGATCACCCCTTTTATTTTCACCCGGCATCCTGCTTGGCGCTTGGGGGTCTTTACGAGATGGCGGGGGAAGGGTCACGAGAGAACGCTGGCGGGAATCGCTGGGCCTCCCACCCCTTTGGTGATGAAGGGAAAGAGCCCCCCCAGAGCCTGCGGCGTGGCTGGAATCCTTCCTCAGCGAGCTTTCTGCCGGACCGCGGCCGGTGCTCAAGAGGTGATGCTGACTCGTGAGCGGTATCCCGTGCGGAGGCTGCCTTTCGCCGAGGTGTCCAAAGAGGACTTGGCATTCTTTGAACGCGTGATCCCTGGAAGAGTCAGCACAGACCCTCAGGAACTGAAGCGTGTGAACGTGGACTGGCTCAGAATGGTCCGAGGTCAGTATCGTGCTCCTTTGTTCATACCCATCCGGCTCCTGCCTGAGCTTGGCAGGCGGGGAAGTCCTTGCGAAGATAACACTTACACTTTTACACCCGCAGGGAAACAAAACAGGATAAACTGTTTCTTTTTAAAGTTTTTGTTTTGTTTGTTTCTGTTTTAACCACTTGACAAAATGCTATTTACTCAGCGGTGGAAATGCTGGAGGCAGGTGAAGGGCAGCTATGCTGTGCAGTGGATAGAGCACTGGGCTTGGAATCAGGAAGACTCCTCTTCCTGAGTTCAAATCCAGCCTTGGATACTTACTAGCTGTGTGACCCTGGACAAGCCACTTGTCCCTGTTTGCCTCAGTTTCCTCATCTGTAAAATGCGCTGGAGAAAGAAATGGCAAACCACTTGGTATTTCTGCCAAGAAAACTCCAAATGGGTTCACAAAGAGTCAACACAACTGAAAACGATTGGGTGACAAGGATTTTGTCTTATGCTTCTAAATGGAGAATGTTTTGCCAAAACATTCATTGGTGGGACTGGCACTAATCAATCTTTGTTGCTTGTTTGACTGATAGAATACTTAGATGGAATCCGAGGTGCTTGAACCAGCCAGCTTCAAAAGGGAGTCGTGTGACATCAGCTTGGCAGGCAGGGTCCTGCTGGCTGTGCTTGGCTTTTGTGCTACTTACCAAGATTTTTGATTACTCGGATAAAGGTGTTGATGGCATCCAGATGGGATTTGGAGATGGACATCAGTAGGGGTGTGGTGGGAGTGGGGGAATTAGCTAAGCATCCTTGATGACTGACAGGATCCAGGACTAGAGACAGGCTGAGCTTTTATTGCCCTAAAGGTAAACTTTTACACTTGAATTCAAAACATTGACTTCAAGTACAATAGCAGGGAAAAGTGGAGAGAGAGCATTTTGAAAAAGGTCGGGGATGTGTTTGATGTGATTGTACTTGTCTAGCCTCTATCAGATGGGAAGGGGAAGGGAAGGGAGAGAGGGGGAAGGGTTTGGAACTCAAAGCTTGTGTTTAAAAATCTAAATGTGGGTTCTAATCTGTCCTCCCCAGTTTTGGGGGGAAACTGGCTAAAATCACTGATCAACTCACCAAGAGTTTAGGCTTTTAAGGGTTTATTAAAAGATATAAGATAGTGAAGAGAGAGAAAGATTGAGAACAGATTCCTTATAGCATGGAAATCCTAGCCTTCCTAACAGCCCACCCAAGCCCATGTCTGGAACCAAAAAAGAAAGATCCCATCCACCAGTCTCAGCTTCCTACTTCTTGTCCTCTTCCCAGAAATGGGAGGTTCTTCAAGGTGATTGGCTGAGATTGGTCTCCTGTTGATGTTGCAGTCCATAGCCTCTGAGAACACACTCTCCTCAGGGTTGGCTAAATTTAAACTAGGTGGCTAACCGGGCTGGCCAGGTGTGGCTAAAAGCTAATCACCTTTAAGTGGGTACTTAGTAGTTCCTCGTTCACACCCATTTCAAACACATGTCTTATAGGGATGAATGATGAAGACTATCTTTGCATATAACTGGAAAAGAATAAAATACTACTAAGATTGAAAAAAAGGAAAAAGAAAAAGATCTGGGGTTTTTAGTGGACTGCAAGCATAATATTGCATGGTACACTGGAACAATAGTGCTAGATGAGGTCCAAAGACCTGGGTTTGAATCTGAGCATTGCTACTTATTGTTGCTGGGACTCTGGGCAAGTAACTCCACCTTTCTGGATTCGTCTCCTCATCTGTAAATTGAAGGGGTTCCACTGGATAATCTCCATTTCCTTCAGTTTCTAAATCTAGGGTACAACAATCCTGGGAGGGAGGTGCTATCATTACCTCCTTTTACAGATGAAGAAACTGAGGCAGATAGAGATTTTGAGACTTGGCCAGGGTCACATGGCTAGGAAATGTGTGAGGCCAGATTTGAGCTCAGGTCTTCCTGACTCCAGGCCCAGTGATCTGGGTCCTAGCACCATCTAGCTGGTAGTATTGCAGTCCTGCTATGTTTGGTGTTGTAGGGGTGGTGTGACATTGGATTGGGAGTTGGGATGCAGGTTGAAATCCCAGTTCTCTGCTTGTACTTTATTTCCCTGGGCCTAGACTAGCTGATTTCGCCTGTGATTCTGTGGCCCCACTGTGTGTAGTTTGGGGCAATAGCTTAGGCAGGCCATCTCAAAACTCAACAGCGTCCAGAGGAAGGCAACCGGAAGGCCAAAGTGCCTGGAGCCCATGATTCACGAGGATTGCATGAGGGAAGCTGGGATAGTTTGCCTTGAGAAGAAATCCTTGGAGACTCAAGGCAGTTGTCTTCATAAAGAAGCCACAAATAGGGACAGTGGAGGAGTGAAGGGGGGGGGCCTCCAAAGAATCAGATTCAGGCTGGATGTCAGGAAAACTTCCTGCCAAGGAGAGCATCCCAAAGTGGAGGGGGCTATCGGGGTGGGGGGGTGCCCTGTTCTCCCCCCATAGGGGTCTTTGAGCAAGGCTTTGTGGCTGCCCACCTGCCTGGGGCCAGTGCTACTGTGGGGATGGTGTTTCGGGCAAGGATTAAACTATCTAGATGCTGGATTTCCCTGCTAACCCTGAGATTCTGTTCACAGTGGGAGGGAAGGAAAGGGCTAGGTGGGCAGTGGCTGTATGGAGTATTTATTGGACAGGAAAAATATCACTGACAGACACTCACTGATCGAGAGATGTAAGACAGTTATGGCCCTCAGAAGGTTTGCTGGGGGGTCAGAAAGGGGGACCCCATGCTGGTTCTGGCTCTGCAGCCAGGGTACTGCTCTTTTATATGATGATGCAGTGGTCCAGTCCAGAGAGCAATGGGTTCAGGTGTATCCGGGTTCAAATCCTATCTCTGACACTTCCTTATTGAATGATCCCAAGCAAATCAATTTAACCTCTCTGAGCCTTAAGAATAATATATGTGAGGCACTTTGTGACCCTTAAAGCCTGATAGAAATGTTGACTCTCATTATTCTACAGGGTGGTGGTTAAAGGGTTTCTTTGTGGGGATTGGAAGAAGCTTTTATATGTGTGTGTTGTTCAGTTGTTCTTGTCAGTCATGTCTGACTCTTGTGACCCCATTTGGGGTTTTCTTGGAAGAGATACTGGAGTGGTTTGACATTTCCTTCTCCAGCTCATTTTACAGATGAGGAAACTGAGGCAAACAGGATTAAGTGACTTGCCCAATGTCATACAGCTAGTAAGTGTGGCTAGATTTGAACTCAGTCTTCCTGACTCCGGGCCTGGCACTGTATGCAGTGTGTGTGTGTGTGTGTGTGTGTGTGTGTGTATGAGAGAGAGAGAGAGAGAGAGAGAGAGAGAGAGACTGCTAATTTTAAAGGACTGAAAACAAAAAGTCAGCAGGCATTTTAGCTAGGCAAGGCATCTACCAATTACAGAGCATGCAGGTAACTGGTATGTGGGTGTTTGTATGGCTGCAACCAGTAGAGTAAAATTTTTTTTTTTTTTACTGAGGCAATTGGGGTTAAGTGACTTGCCCAGGGTCACACAACTAGTAAGTGTTAAGTGTCTGAGTCTGGATTTGAACTCAGGTTCTCCTGCCTCCAGGGCTGGTGCTCTATCCATTGTGCCACCTAGCTGCCCCGAGTAAATGTTTTTAAAGGTAAAATATTTCTGGGGAAAAAAGGTTCTAGTGAAAAGAATGTAAGTTTCTGGAGACTTTTTAGTCTTTTGTTTAGAATCTAAATTTGAGTTGAATAGTTTCAAAAAAGGGTTTACTTAATCACCAGATATTTTGCTTGAAAAGGACAGTTATTAGTGCTAAATATAAAATGAATCCATTTTCTTTTCTGGAATCTCTGTGTCCTCTCCCACAGTGGATTTGTCTTTGGGAAGGAAGCAACGGAAAAGTCTTGAGATAGAAGGAACATCTAGATTCTGTTTTCCAGGCTGTGCATGTGTGGGTGTGTAAATTTGGAAGGTGCTGGGTCTACTCCCCTGGACTTGGTTTCATTAACATATAATGTATGTAAAGTGCTTTACAAAATATAAAGCAGGATGGAAATGTTAGTTATTATGATGATCATTATTCCTCTTTATGATAGCTGCCGAGTAAAAGAAATTAGAGGCACCTATCAGCAGGCCCCTGAGTGATTTCTGTTGGGCCCCGTGTTTCCCTATGGATTCCCTTCACCGTTCTTCCCCAGATCCCAGGTGTGTGCATCCCCCTACCTCCTGCCCTCCCCCCCAGTGTCTCTTTAGGGACCCGGATTCTGGGATCATCCCCCTGTCCCTTTCTATTTCTTTGTAAAACATTACCTACAGAGATATCTTACTCCTACTTGGAGGGAAGGCTCAGGTTGCTGGGAGGGTTCAAGAGATTTGAAAGGAACAGTGGAAGAAATCTGGGCCTTGGGGTCTAGAGCTGGCCCGGGGTCAGCTCATGTTTCTGTCTCTCATCCTCTCTGGGCCTCAGTTCCCTCATATAGGCAAGGAAGGTGAGGCTACTTTCCTTACCTGCTTCTAGGGTTATTGAGCCACTTAGTAAATCAATAAGCATTTGTTAAACATTTACTCTGTGCCAGGCCTTGTGTCAACTGCTGGGCATACAAAGAATTGGCCAAGAGTATCTGTCTTCAAGAATCTTGCATTCTATTTTTTTTTTACTTTAAAAAAAATTTAAAAACAATTTTATTTGTTTTAATCAGCAAAGATCCTCCTTCTCACTCTCCCCTTAAATTGAGAACACAAGAAAACCCAAACCTATTTGTTACAGGTGTGTATCGCCAATCCAAACGTCTGCATTGGCCTCCATGGTTACAACCTAAAAATTTTTGTCACACTCTGCACTCTGAGTCCTTCCCCTCTACCAGGCTGTGGAATCATGTTTCCTCATTAGTTCTTTGGCATCCTGGTTGGTCATTGTGTTGATGAACGTTCACATCTATATACTGTTGTCACATCTATATACTGTAACTTGTTTAGCCGTTGCCTAGTTTATGGTCCGCCCTTAGATTCTCTTCTTTGTCACCACAAAAAGAGAATGTTTTTGCTTAGTGCTACTGTCTCCTTAATTTACCCCATTAATTCCCTCTCCCTGTTTCTCTCCCTTCTATTTTTTTGTTGAATAAAATGCATTGTTGTTATTGTTCAGTTGTTTCAGTCATGTCTGACTCTTTGTGACCTCATTTTGGGGTTTCCTTGGCAGAGATACTGGAGTGGTTTGCCATTTTTTCTTCCAGCTCATTTTACAGATGAGGGACTGAGGCAAAGAGGGTTAACTGACTTGCCCAGGGTCCCTCAGCAAGTAAGTGTCTGAGGCCAGATTTGAATTTAGGAATATGAGTCTTTCTGACTTTAGCCTGGCACTTTAACCCCTGGGCCACCTAGCTGTCCTTGAATCAAGTATATTACTATACCCACTTCTTCCTTCTAGCCTTACTTCTTTTGTCCAGTTAAGATGAGAGAGGTTCAAGTGTTAGCTGCTCTTCCCACCTCCTCCTCCGTATTTGTATAGATAACTCGTGTATCCTGATGATGTGAGATAATTTCCACTAACCTTTGTCCCTGCCCAGTGTATTCCTCTTCCCCTCTTTTTCCATCCTTTTCTTAAGAACCACTCTCAGGGGCAGCTAGGTGACACAGAGGATAAATCACTGGCCCTGGATTCAGGAGGACCTGAGTTCAAATTCGGCCCCAGACACTTGATGCTTACTAGCTGTGTGACCCTGGGCAAATCACTTAACCCCAAGTGCCTCACCCAAAAAAAAAAAAAAAAAAAGAACCACTCTCAGACCTTTGTCTCATTGAACTCTGTGAACCTTGATGATGATGGGGATTGGAGGGGAACACATGAATTGTCTTCCCTGCCCCTCTCTTTTTGCTGAGCAAGGCTGGACAAAGGACTCACTGTGACTTTTTTCTCAATCCCACCATCAGGACTGGGTCTGGTGCATTTTCTAGGTCTGTTTGGAAGAGGAGCTCACCCCATTCCCTCCTACTATTCCATCATCTTGGCTCCATCCCCAGGAACTTATGTCCTCATGACTGAACGGCATACACATAATTAGGTTATAAAAAATTTACCAACAGAGTAGATGGAAGGTGGTATGGGAAGGGAAGGCTCTAGCAGCTGTGGGGGCTAGAAAAGCTTCTTACAGAAGGACACATCTGAGATGAGACTTTGAAGGAAGCCACTGATTCAGGAGGTGAGGAAGGTGGTTTGGGAGCCTGTGAGTTAGTCTAATTTTCTCCCTTTTTCCTCCTAGTTTTTCCCTCCCTTCTATCGATACCCCACCATTTTCTTTCCCCTTTCTCCTTTTATTTCCCTAAAGGGTAAGATAAAATTCTTTACCCAATTGAGTGTGTATGATATTCCTTCTTTGAGCCAAATTAGATGAGAGTAAGTCAAAACAATGTTCATACCTCCCTTCTTTCCCTCTATTGTAATAGGTCTTTTGTTCTCTTCACCTGATGTGATTTACCCCATTCTGTATTCCCTTTTCTCTTCCAGCATAATCCTTTTTGCTAACCCTTAAGTTTTTTTTACTATCATCACATCAGAATTAACTTGTATTCACACCTTCTGTCTATGTGTACTCCTATCTGCTTTAAAAAAAATTAATAAAGTATTTTATTTTTTCCGCTATATGTAAAGATAGTTCTCAACTTTTGTTTTTACAAGCTTTACAATTTCAGATTTTTCTCCCTCCCTCCCCTCCCTCCCCACCTCCCCCCTCCCTAGACAGCAGGTAATCCGATATAGGATATATATATATATACACACATAATAACATTAATCCTATTTCTGCATTAGTCATGTTATAAGAGAAAAAAATCAGAGCAATGATGAAAAACCTCAAAATAGAAAAAAAAACAGCATCAAAAACAAAAGAAATAGTATGGTTCATTCTCTGCTTTTGTTTTTTGTGTTTTTTTTTTTTGTGAGGCAATTGGGGTCAAGTGACTTGCCCAGGGTCACACAGCCAGTAAGTGTCAAGTATCTGAGGTCAGATTTGAACTCAGGTCCTCCTGAATCCAGAGCCAGTGCTCTATCCACTGTGCCACCTAGCTGTTCCATGATGACATCCTTAGGGTTAAATTGAGGAGTGAGGGGAATGCACTGGGGGAGGGGGAAGGGCAGAGGTGAAATCCTACATGAAAGAAACAGGAAAAGGCTTATGGAGTGGGGGAAGAGATGGAAGAGGAGCAGGGCAGTAAATGAATTTTACACTCATCAGAATTGGCCCAAAGACCTCAATCTCATTAGAATTGGCTCAAGGAAATAATAATGTACACACTTCAATTGGGTGGAGTAATCTCTCCAACCCTGCAGGAAAATAGGAGGGGAAGGGGATAAAGAGAGAGAGGGGCAAAAGAAGGAAGGGCAGAGTGGGGGAGGGGACAAAATCCCTTTTGAAGAGTGATAGGATGAAAGAAGATGGATAATAGAATAAATATCATGGGGAAGGGAATAGGATAGAAGGAAAACAGTTAACAATAGTAATCATGAAAAAGAAAAAAGGGGGAAAATTGTACAAAAAATATTTATAGCAACTCTTGGTGGAGGCTAAGAATTGAGAATCAAGGGAATATCCATCAATTGAGGAATGACGGAAAAAGCTGTGCTATATGATTTCAGTGAAATGGTCATGTGCTATAGGAAATGACAAACAGGATGATCCCAGAAAAACCTGGAAAGACTAATGAACATCGATGTATAGTGAAGTGAGCAGAGTTGGGAGGACATTGTGCATAGTGACAGCAGTATTGTTCAATGACCTACTCTCAGCAATGCAATGATCCAAGACAATCCCAAGGAACTAATGAGGAAGCTTACTATTCACCTCCATAGAAAGAACTGATAAAAAGAACACTTGTGGATTGTACATATATAACCTGGTAGCAATCTTGTGGAGGGGGGAGGAAAGGGAGGGAGGGAGAAAAATTTGGAACTCTAAATCTTATGAAAATGAATGTTGAAAACTACCCTTATGTGTAACTGGAAAACATAAAATAAATGTTTGTTGCTAAAAAAGAGATTATTAATTTTAATTTTGCTGGGTAGTACATTCTTGGTTGTAATCCCAGTTCCTTTGCCCTCTGGAATATCATATTCCAAGCCCTCTGATCCTTTAATGTTGAAACTCCCAGGTCCTGTGTAATTCTTTTTTTTTTTTTTTAGTGAGGCAATTGGGGTTAAGTGACTTGCCCAGGGTCACACAGCTAGTAAGTGTTAAGTGTCTGAGGCCAGATTTGAACTCAGGTACTCCTGACTCCAGGGCTGGTGCTCTATCTACTGCGCCACCTAGCTGCCCCCGGTCCTGTGTAATTCTAATTGTTGTTCCTTGATATTGAAATTGTTTCTTTCTGGCTGCTTGCAGTATTTTCTCCTTTACTTGATAATTCTGGAATTTAGTTATGATATTCCTTGGAGTTTTCCTTTTGGGGTCTCTTTCAGGAGGTGATGGGTAGATTCTTTCAATGACTTAGTTTTTCTCTGCTTGTAAGACATTGGGGCAGTTCTCCTTGATAATGTCCTGAAAAATGCTGTTTAGGCTCTTTTTTTGATTATGGCCTTCAGGTAGTCCAATTATTCTTATATTGTCTCCACTAAATCTATTTTCCAGGTCTGTTACTTTTCTGAAGAGGTATTTTATGTTTTCTTCTACTTTTATATTCTTTTGATTTTGCTTTACTTCTTCCTCTTGTCTCAATGAGCTTCTATCTGCTCAATTCTTATTTTTAGGGAATTATTCTTCTTTTCCAATATTCCAGTTGTATTTTTTTAAGGCATTATTTTCTTTTTCAAAGCTATTGACTTTCTCTTGCACAACTCTCATCTCTTTTCCCATTTTTTCTTCTACCTCTCTTATTTGGTTTATAAAATCCTTTTTGAGCTCTTCCAGGTGGGCTTTTTGGTCTCAAGACCAATTCTTCTTCCCCTTTGAGGCTTCACATGTAGGAGTTTTATTATTGTCATCTTTCTCTGAGTTTATGTTTTGATCCTCCCTGTTACCATAGTAGCCATCAATGGTGAGGGTTCTTTTTTGTTTCTTATTCACATTTTTATTTTTATTTTAGCCTCTTGTGCCTTTTAAGATTGAATTCTGCTCCTGGGGTACAGTGTGCTCTGTCTGGATCTTCTTTTGCTGGGGACCAGGGGCCACGTCATCAGCTTTCTGCTCTGAGGCATCAGCAGCTTGTGGCTTCTTACTGTACTAGAGTGGCACAACTTGAGCCTGTTGGGTAGCTGATACCCTGGCTTGAACCCTGCAGAACCCTGGTTCTGCATTGGGGTTGGAGGCCTCACAACTGGCCTGCTGTGCCACTAGTGTGCTGGGCTAGGACAGTGGGTCCTTGGCTGCTGATCTGTGTTGTGACTAAGAGCCTTTTGCTGGCTTATCCAGATGAAACAGACTTTTCCTGAAGATCTTCTAGGTTATCTTAAGTCAGAAGATTGTTTCACTCCCTTTTTTTTCCCCTTCAGGTTTTGCAGCTCTAGAATCTGTTGAGAGGCTTAATTTAATGTTGTTTCTGAGGGAAATTTGGGAGAGCTCAGGCAGCTTCCTGGTTTCACTCCGCCAACTTGGCTCTGTCTACCTATTTTTCTCCAAATCACTGACTTTTGCCCTGGTGTTGAGACTTAATTTATTGGTCCCACATTGGCTTGGGGCTTCCTTTGTGCCTTTTGTTCTTGAATGTGAAGCTTCTTTTGTATTTGGCCTAGGTTGATTCTTGCAACCCATTATGATACCTAAGAGAGATTGATTGATTTCAGTTTCCCTGGACCTTTCCCTCCACAGTCAGAATAATTTTTGCTATGTTCTGGCATGGATGCCTTTTTTTGTCATGATTTTTAATTGATGCATAATGGTGCATGATAATTCATTTTGCTCTAGTTAGGCCCTTCACTGTTGGTATTGTTTAGAGACCATGAGCTCATAGTCTTCTCACAGTGAATTTTAATTAAAAATAATCACAAGAGGGGCAGATAAGTAGCACAGTGGATAGAGCACTAGCCCTGGATTCAGGAGGACCTGAGTTCAAATCCGACCTCAGACACTTGACACTTACTAACTGTGTGACCCTGGGCAAGTCACTTAACCCCAAGTGCCTCACCAAACCAAACAAAAAAAAACAATCACAAGAAACTTGAATGAGGATCGTTAGTGGGCTGACATCATTTTCCTGGCACACAGGGTGGTCTGCACACAGTACCTGAGCTCACTGTTGTATAGAATATAAATTCTGACACGGTCCTAAAGCACGTTTGGTGTGGCACCTGACATGTACCTAGGATTGTACTCAACTCTTTACAAGTCACACCTCTGCCAGGATGCCAATGATTTCTTGAGGGATTATTTTATTTACTTATTTTTGTCTCCAAACCTAGCACAATGCCTTGTACCTATTAGGAACTTAAAAAGCACGTGATGAATTTTAATCAGACACATAAGAAGGGGCTTTAGAGATGATGTAGAGGAGACTAACATCTCTAGATGAGCCCTATGGAGGGAGGGGAAGTGACAGCGTCAGACGCCCAGGTAATCGCAGATCGAAGGCTACAGCCCACTTGATTGTGGGTGCAGTATCTTTCTTGAGAAAGACACAGCTGATGGAGCATGTGTTTCTTGTTGAATCAGCAATCAACCAATCAACTAAGAGGCAAGAAAGTTCACTTAGTGAAGCTGGTATCCTGAATGCTCGTAGAAGAATTACCATTTGGATCTTTAATTAAGGCCTCTTCAAATTCACTGGGTGCCTTAGACAAATTCCCCAGCACATAGCTAGGTTTTCCTTGATAAAATGCTTGAGATGATGTGGGTTCCCCTGATGTATTTTCTCCTTTCCAATCCTGTTTCCATTTAGCTTTACATGTAAACTTCAAAGTTGATAAATGAAAATTTCTTATCTTTTCCCAGAGTCCTGTAATTATGGCTGTCTTTTTACCTTGTTTATTGATAACTTGTTTGAGATGATCTTCATTTCTGAATACATCCCTCCCCTTCCCAGCAAGCCATTCCTTGTGATAAAGATGAAAAAAGTAGATTCAGTAAAAGTAAACAACACATCAGTTTTAACAACCTATGCAATATTCCACACCATAGTCCTGCACCCTTGTAAAGAGGTGAAGGAAATGCATTTTCTCTCTTTTTCCCCCCCTCATGAGGTAATTGGGGTTAAGTGACTTGCCCCGGGGCACACAGCTAGTAAGTGTTAAGTGTCTGAGACGGGATTTGAACTCAGGTCCTCCTGAATCCAGGGCTGGTGCTCTATCCACTGAACCACCTAGCTGCCCCGGAGATGCATTTTCTCAATTCTTTTCTGGTTCAGACTTGGTCAGTTCTTCCTCCTTCCTTTCCTTCCCTCCCTCCTTCCTTCCTTCCCTCCCTCCCTTCCTTCCTTCCTTCCTTCCTTCCCTCCCTCCCTCCCTCCCTCCCTCCCTCCCTTCCTTCCTTCCTTCCTTCCTTCCTTCCTTCCTTCCTTCCTTCCTTCCTTCCTTCCTTCCTTCCTTCCTTCCTTCCTTCCTTCCTTCCTTCCTTCCTTCCTTCCTTTCTTTCTTCCCCTTTCCCTTCCCCTTCCCCTTTCTCTTCCCTTCCATTTATTCTGTTGTATTGTCATGTGTATATTATCTTCCTGGTTCTATTTTTTTCCCTGTGTATCAGTTCATAGAATTTCCCTCTTGTTTCCATTTCCATTATTTCTTACATGTAATAATATTCTGTTACATTCATACACCACAATTTGTCCAGCCATCTCCCAATCACCAACCATTTTCATTTCTGTTTTTTCCTACTGCAGAAAGTGCTGCTCTGAATATCTTGAGATCCATGGGCCTTTTCTGTCTTTGATCTACTTGGGGCATATGCTCAGCTGTGGGCTTTCTGAATGAACAGTTACAAGCATTTTAGTGACTTTTCTTGCCCACTTCCACCTTGTTTCTCAGAAACAGACCGATTCTACCAACAATATGTGAATTTGCCCGTCCCTCCATAGGCCCGGCTCCCCCCCCCCCCCCAGTGACTCCATCTGTCTTGTCCTTTTTCCAGTTTGCTGGGTGTGTAGTGAAATGTTAGAGTTGTTGGAACGCACATTTATTTTATTATTTGTGATGGTCTTTCTGATGGTTTCTGATACTTGGCAATTCTTCACCAGGGTTGTTTCTAAAACCCTTTTTGTTTAGATTCTTTCATAAGGAGAAAACTGACTTCAGCTTAGAAGACAAGCCACTGTCCATGTTATCTTTCAGCTCAATTCCAGCTATTGGACTATGGTGTAGCTATAGTGTTTGTTACTAAGTAAATAAAAGCATAAACAGTATCCCATGAGTCCTCATCATGTTGTTGTGAAGGAAACACTTTGTAAACCTTAGAGCATTACATAATGTGACTTATTATTTGTTATAGATTTTATAAAAAAGCTTCATTATCAACCTTTTCATTTTTAAGGTAAGATTAGCCTGGACCCAAGTGAAGATGTTTAAATGATATTAAGTAACGATGAATATCTTTTTTTTTTTTTTGGCAGGGCAATGAGGGTTAAGTGACTTGCCCAGGGTTACACAGCTAGTGTCAAGTGTCTGAAGCTGGATTTGAACTCAGGTCCTCCTGAATCCAGGACTGGTGCTTTATCTACTGTGCCACCTAGCTGCCTCCACGAGGAATATCTTTTAAAATTGTTTTTATATTTTGGATTATTTTGCTTATTATGAAACCCTTGCTTTGACTTGACTCTTTTTTGGTTTTCTAACAGGCTGCAGTAAGGTGCTGCTGAAACCTAAGACTACAGAAGAGGTCTCCCAAATACTCGGGTAACTTGAGAAAGTGTTATGATGATGTGGACATCATTAGGCATTTATTAAGTGCCTACTATGTGCCAGGCTCTGTGCTAAGGTACTGATATGGGGGGATCCCAGAGTATCACGGCCAGGTGGGAAACACTACATAATTCGAGTTGTTATTTGTGATTGATTTTTAAAACAAATCTTCATTATCATGCTGATCATTTTTTAGGCAAGGTTAGACTGGCCCAGGAATGACCTGGGTTTAAGTCCCATCTCTGACACACGCTGGCTGGGTGACCCTGGCCTGGTCCCTTTGCCTCTGAGTACTACTCCTGTCTCTGTCACTGTCAGTGACCCATCAGGTGCCCTTCTGTGGTGCTAGAAAGAGTAGTTCCTGACACAGGTGAAATCACAGGTTCAGTTGGAAGAAATAAAAAAGGAATCTAGACATATGAAGAAGGCAGTCAGGAGAAAAAGGAGTCCTTTGGGATGGATTAATGGAGGCTAATGCAGAAGGGGATTTCAAGGCCTTATTTTCATTTTTATTTAGCTAACTTAAATACATCAGGGAGATCCCTTGGGATTCCATGGCTGGGGATGGCTGGGGATGGCTGGGGATGGGAGAACACTTAGCCAGATGCTCTTCACATGTGGGTATTTCCTTGAGGGGCAGCTCTGGCTTTAGGACACATGCCACCGTTCAGATGTTAATGACACAGTGAGCATTTGGGTAAGGGATGCTTTAAGGTTCACAAAGCACTTTTCATGGATAATCTCATTTGATCCTCACAGCTCTGTGAGCCTGGTGCTATTATTATCCTCATTTTATACTTGATAAAACTGGCTGAGAGAATTACATTTTTGTCCAGGGTCACACAGCTGAGTGTATGAAACAGTGTTTAACTCAGGGCTTCCTGACTTCAAGTCCAGAGCTGCCCTGCCTCTGGCATCTTGGTTGACTTCTGTGTTCCTCAGTTCAGACACTCTTTCAAGGTATTTGAAGATGTCTCAGAATATATGTTAATCGAGAGGTTTTGAACTGCAACCTCTTATTTTAGGGGGTTCTCTGCTAGTCCCATTTATTCATTTTTTTGGGAAGTAATGTGTTTCCCCTAGTAGACAGAGAGCTGGACTCGGGGTCAAGATGACCTAAGTTCAAGTCTTGGTTCTGACACATGCCGTATTTTCCCAGTTGGCCTTTCTCTATCCCTCCTAATTCCAGTGTTTTTCCTCTGTTGATGATTTCTTTTCTTTTTTGGTGAGGCAATTGAGGTTAAGTGACTTGCCCAGGGTGTTGATGATTTCTTATTTATCTTGTATAGCACTATTTGTTTGCATGGCGTTTCCCCCATCAGACTGTGAGCTGCTTGAGGGTAGGGACCCCCTGCTTCTTGTATCCTTAGTTCTTAGCACAGTCCCTGGCACAAAGTAGGTGCTTTGTTCAATCATCTCATTCATGTCTGATTCATCATCACTCCACTTGGGGTTTTCTTGGCAAAGATACTGGAGTGGTTTGCCATTTCCTTCTCCAGCTCATTTTACAGATGAGAAAACAGAGGCAAACAGGGCTAAGTGACTTTTCCAGGGTCACACAGTGAGGAAGTATCTGAGGTCTTCCTGACTCCAGGTTGGGTGCACTTATCTACTGAACCATCTCACTGCCCCAGTAGGCGCTTATTAAATGTTTGTTGACTGGCTGACTCTCTTACCTTGGGCAAGTCTCTTAACCTTTCTGTCCCAGGCAACTCTACCAGATTGTAAGTCACAGAGAAGGGACTGATTTGCTTTGGCAGAGGATGTCTCCTCACCAGGGAATTTCACTAAACCATTGAAATCCTAGAGTCACACAAAGGACAAAATCTTCCAGGCACTTAGTTTTGTCTGTGCTCAAGTATTAGTGCCTTAGGCATGGGCACGAAAAGAAAACTATCCCATTCCCTTTTCTAATAATAGTCTCTTTAGCTCCCTGGGGCCACTGCCACCGACTTTGTGTTTTCTATTTTAGGTACTGCAATAAGAGGAACTTGGCTGTCAATCCTCAGGGGGGGAACACAGGTATGGTGGGGGGCAGCGTCCCTGTCTTTGATGAAATCATCCTTTCTACATCACTTATGAATCAAGTCATCAGCTTCAACGCTGTGTCTGGTGAGTTCCTTGGGCTCTTTCAGGAGCTTCCTGGGGCTTCATAGGAACTAAAGAGAAGCCTGGCATTTCTTTCTTAGTTTAAATATTATTTACTTTCAGATCGAGAGGTACAGCTGCTGTCTGCTGTAGAACTAAAGCATATTATCTGTTTAAACAGTAATGATATGTGACGTTTAAAATCATCCTAATGTGTAGTCACCTTGTATCTACCCCCGGTGTGGGGGGAGAACTAGCTAAAGTTTACTTATAAGCTAGAAACCCAGGGAGCCAGCTTCACCTGCTACTTCCTGTCCCCCTCTCCCAGAAGGGGTGGTCCTTTGAACTTCTTGGTTCAGGGTGGTCTCATGTTGATGTCGTAGTCCACAGCCTCTGAGAACAACACCCCACTCAGGGCTGGCCAGGTGTGGTCTCCATTTAATCAACCTTAAGTAGGTTCTCAGTCAGTCTATCAGTCAGTCTTACCCATTTCAATCAATTCCAAATCAATCTTCAGGTGGGGCCCCTGGGCATCTGCCAAATCCCATTATTTTCTCACAGATAATAACTTGAATTCTAGGGCTGGATTTGCTACCAATGATCTGGGCAAGTCATTTAACCTATTTCAAGCCTCAGTTTCCTGATCTGTAATAAAGAGATCATAAAAGCCACCTCATGACATTGTTGTGAAGATAAATGAGATAATGAATCCATGTGAAAGCACTTTGTAAAACTCTACAAGTACAAGGTTGTTATTCTTATCTAATTGACCTCCATTGAGCTATAGAACAAGGAGCCCAAAGTTATTGTTGGTTTTGAGTCCATAACTGAGCCAACACTGCCATGTCCTCCTCCTTAATTCTCTGTGTCTATCAGGCATCCCCTGCCTAGCCAAGCCTCCCACATTAGAAATGATGGTGTTATCTTTAACTCCTCCCACATAGCTGATCAGTTACCAAGTCTTGTTGGTTTCATTCTTTACTATTTCTGGAGTCCACCTCTCCTTCCTGTTCTCCTGCCTCTCTGCCTGGCAGAATCCTTCATTAGCACCCTAACCTCTGAACTGCTCTTTTCACCCTCACTCTCCATCCCTTCCAATAACAGCCTTCTTGCCCCTGTCTGGACACTGTCCCCATGCTTTTCCAGCCTTGTTGCACACTACTTCCAGCCATATGTTCTCTGACCCAGTCAGAATGGACTGATTACTGACCCCCTTCCATGCCTTGTCCTTTTACTCACAGTTCTCTGTATTTAGAGCACCTTCTCCCCCAGTTTCCCTCCTTACAAATGCCACCTTTTACACAAATTCTTTCTTCATCTCCCAGCTGATGACAATTCCCCCTGCATGTCTCACACAGCCTCATACTTAGACATTTAGGGATTTCTTTGTATTACAGTTATTGGTGTTGTGTCCTTTTTATAGACTAAGCTCCACAAGGAGAGGACTAACCCTCATCTATCTTAGTGCCTAGTTGGGTGCTTTATATACCATAAGCACTTCAAATGTTTGGGGGATTAAGTCTATTATTTTGCATTTCTCTTGCCTTCTTTTCTACTTTTAGTATAACTGTGGTCTTTGTTGTATTTGGGGTTCAAGGAGAATTTGGTTAATTTGGGAAAACATTTTGTTGTTATTGACTGAAACTCTTCACATATGCACAACAATGTGAAAAATCTGATTTCCTTCATGACTCATCAGAAAAAATACTGAATTTATATTTGAAGATGAATAAGCCTGGAAAATGAATGAAATTCATTTTAACTGTTTATCCAACTTTTTTTGTGTGTTTGCCAACTGCTGAGGTGACACAGCTTCACGATATTTCCATATTTATTTGCTTCTGGCAACACAAATAGTGCTAGCATTTCCATTTATGTACTTGTTATTCCTCCTCCTCCATCCCTTGCCATCCCCTCCTTTTTTGTTTTCCAACCTTTACTTCCTTCTTTTTCTCCTTTTCTCTCACTGCACAGAAACTGATTGCTTAATTGTTACTAGCAAATACATATCCAATTCCTGAGGGGAAGCATGAAGGCTTCTTTTTTGCCCTCTCCACTGATCTGGGGTGGGGTGTGTGTTGGGGGGACAGTGGTGGTGACTCCTTCCCTCAAGTCAGGATTCTAAGAAACAGATGTGGCTTGGAAGGTGTGACAGCTGTAGTTAGTAATCACTTGTCTTTCAGCAAAAGTGTGTATGTGACAATGACCTGAATCTGGTGTTTTCAGGAATCCTGATTTGTCAGGCTGGGTGTATCCTCGAGCAGCTAAACCAGTATGTAGAGGAAAGAGACTTCATCATGCCCCTGGATTTGGGAGCGAAGGGTAGTTGTCACATTGGTGGAAATGTGGCCACAAATGCAGGTGGTCTCAGACTTCTGAGATATGGCTCTCTGCGTGGGACAGTTCTTGGACTAGAAGTGGTAAGAGATCAAAGCCTTTAGCAAACTTTAGAGCACAGTTGTTCTCAATCTGGTGTAGATACTTCTATTCTTGCTACTTGGGGATGCAGTATTTTAGACCTTTTATGATTATTTTTTAAAAGGGAACCATCACTACCTCATTCTTATGATCACTATTAAGGGATATTATTTGACATCATATGTAAAAATCGATGACTGTTTTACAATCAGTATAGAGTGTGTATATATGTGTACGTGCATGCGTGTGTGTGTGTGTGTGTGTGTGTGTGTGTGTTTGCTAGTCAACAGCTTGGAGAATGTGTCAGCATGTCGTAGTTAATAGAGCATTGAACCTGAAGTCACATTGACCTGCATCAAACCCCACCCCAGATACTAGCTGTGTGATCCCGGGCAATGGCCCCAAACTGAACCTCAGCTCTTTCCTCATCCATTAAAGTGGGAACAATGACAGAATCTCCCTTGCGAGGATCCAATAAGATGTTTGCAAAGTGCTTTCCAAATCTTTAAAGAGCAAGAGACAGGCGAGCTGCTGTGATTATAAAGTTCACTTCCTTTCTTTTGTTCATGATGCTGATTTCTAACGACACGAGGTCACCTGTCTAAGGGCAGAGCTGGTGTGAATAGGTGGGAGGGGCATCTCACTCTTCCTTCCCTGCTTAGGCAGATTTGGGGCAAGGGCAGCCATTGACACGATGTAATGCTGTCACTTCTCTCCTAGCCTGGGAGCTTGTCTTTGGATCCCCAAGCCAGAATGAGCAGCACCACATATACTCCTTTGAGCAGGTCTTTACAGATAAGCTGGCCTTCAGGTGCTGGGTGGGCTTCCTGTCTTCTTGCCATCTCCACCAGGAAGTCCCAAGGGATAGGACCGGTCTGTTTGCTTCCTCAACTCCTTACATTTTCCCTTCACTTCCTAACTGGGTGCCCTTGCTTCTCTTTGGCTTTGGAAATAGTACAGGGCCCTACAATGAAATGGATCACTGGTGTGTGGATTTAGTTACATCCTGGGCACAATCAGGCCTCCTAAAGCAACGGTGCAGTGAAAGCATTATAGAGTCCTGTCAACCTTTCCGCTAGATCAGCATCAGTAGGGAGTTTCACTGAGTAATGAATATGCCCTTAACTGAAGCATTGTAGCAGAGTGGGTAGGGGGCTGACCTTGGAGATAGGAAGGCCTGGGTTTGAATCCTGCCTCTGATACTTCCTAGCAGGGTGACCCTGAATAAGGCACTCAACTTTGCTGAGCCTCAGGCAACTCCTTGGGACCCTGTAATTAAGTCAGTACTGTTCAGTGGCAGCTAGGCAACACCATAGAGCACAGAGTGCTGGTCTTGGAGTCAGGAAGATCTGAGTTCCAATGCTGCCTCAGACATATATATATACTAGCTGTTGGACCCTGGGCAAGTCACTGAACCTCTGTTTGCCTCAGTTTCCTCATGTGTAAAGGGGGATAATAATAGCACCTACCTCCCAGGGTTTCTGTGAGGATTCAATGAGATTTTATATTTACACACATGCTCTATGTATATATGTACACACATGCATATAGAATCAATCTTCAACTTTCACAAGGGTAACGTTACTAGAAGAGGTGGAAAAGTTAAAAACACAAATGTTGATACATTGAACCTATGGGAAATAGAGGTGAGGTTCCTGCTACCACCAAAAACTGTAATCTTTCTCTAGAGACTGCTGAAAATACACTTTTCTGCATAAAATTCTCTATAACAAAACATTAATTCTGATAATATGTACTTTTCCTAATATAGTAAATATGAAGTAACCCATAAAATACAGTATATAAAATAAAACTGGTAACATGCAAAACACTTTTTACTAGCAGTTCCTTGGAATTCTGTGACCTTTTGTTTTTATGTGCAATTGGGGAAGAGATAAAATGTTATTTTAAAAACCTACCAAACATGGGGCAGCTAGGTGGCGTAGTGGATAGAGCACTAGCCCTGGAGTCAGGAGTACCTGAGTTCAAATCTGGCCTCAGACACTTAACACTTATTAGCTGTGTGACCCTGGGCAAGTCACTTAACCCCGATTGTCACACTAAAACAAAACAAAAACAAAAACAACCAAACAAAAAACAATTATCTGACCTTTTGTGCTAAACATCTCAATAAAAATTGATTTTAGACAATATTCACTTTTCATAACACACGATATCTACAATACCAAAATTACTACAGTAAATAAAATTCTTACAACTAAAACATTTCTTAACTCAAACCTTACCTTCTACTATGTCAGATGGTGGTGTGAGGACATTGTAACTATATAACAAATGTCCAAACTCATGACCTACAGAGGCTGCAGTTGATGTGGCACCAAATTTATCTAACATCTTTATGTTTTCACTAAGCCATATCATTGACTTTGCATGCTTGGGCTTAGAGCCCAGAGAGTTTGCTCTAAGCTTTGGGGGCATAATTGCAATACAAAACTTGAGGCAAACAATAAAACTTTTAAAGGCAAACAATAAAAATAATTCAACAAATACCTGGGGAGCTCTTTACTCCACGAGGGTGGGATGAACAAGACCAGTGAAGCAGCCAGTAGGATACCAGCTACTCCATATATGTGCACACATGTATTAAGCCTCTCATTTTTCTCTTTTGCACATATCTATCAATGTGCACAGTTGCCAACACAAAAGTGAAAATGAGGTGATTCATAAAATCACAAGAATGCTTAAAGCTGTGAAAATTAAATGTGCAAATGTTGAGGATTGATTATATACACAGCAATAAACATGTACATATATATGCATGCACACATGTATACATGCATATACACATATCACTTTCCAAACCTTAAAGTGCTATAGAAACCCTTGCTTTTATTATGACTATGGACAAATCTCAATCTAAGAATTCCCCATGTTGATCAAAATCACAGTTCCTTTGTGATTCCCCTGCACATGAGTAAAATGGGGCTGAATAGAAAAAAAAAAGTATTAACAGGAAACTGAAGAAGTATAAGTGAAAAAAGGGGCTGTGCAGGAGTGATGGGAGCAGATCTCAGGCTCCAAGGCTCAGGGTGGGGCAGCCCTTTGGTGCCCTTGGCCTCTGTTGTCTGCACAGCATGTCTTTTGCTGACAGAGACCTTGGACTGTGCTGTCATCAGTGATGAATGATGAGCATTCTTGGCTGACATTGTACCGGCTTCTATCCAAAAGGTCCATGTAGTTTTTTCCCCTACTAAGTCGACCATCAACAGGTAACCAGAAGCTTCCTGTCGAGTCACTTGAATTTCTTGAACCTCTTCTTGAAATTTCATTGAAATTAAAAAAAAAAAGTTTTAGCTGCCCAAGGACAGCTAGAGTCCTCCCCACGGCTATAAAAAGCACACATCACCTCACTATTGATGTCCCTATTGTTTGATCCTGTTGAAAATGTGACAGAGGCTCTTGATTGGGTGCAGCCTTTTGCCTCGTGTGTGTGTATGTGGTGTGTGTCTCTGTGTGTGTATGTGGTATGTGTGTGTGCCTGTGCCTGTGCATGTCCCAGCTGGCTGTCCTCATGCAAACTGTGCCTTGACTATCATTTGCCAAATCTCAAAGCTTCAGGAGCAAAATTGTTATTGTTTTGCCATCTGCCGATGGCTGACTGGGAGCTAGGAATATGCTTCTTTGCTTATTTCCGGAGCAGTCATTAGCCCTGGTGGCTCCCTCCACATGCCGGGAGTCGTCTGAGATCCACGCTTTCCCATTTCCCCTGCCAGGTCCTCGCCGATGGCCTTGTTCTGGACTGCTTAACTTCTCTGAGGAAGGACAATACTGGCTATGATCTCAAGCAACTCTTTATTGGCTCAGAGGGCACCCTGGGCATCATTACTGCCATTTCCATTCTGTGTCCACGGAAACCCCAGGCTGTGAACTTGGCCTTCCTAGGTAGGACCGGCAGGGTGGTTCAATCCAACCATTGGAGGCAAAGTCTCATGAAAGCTTGGCCGGGGGTGGGGTGGGGTAGGGCTGGGTTTGAGCTGAGCATGAAGCTGCTTGGGTGCTGTCGACTCATGCCTTGTTCCTCTGACTTCCTTTGACTATGGGGAACTGGATCTGAACAGGAAGGACCGGGAAGCCCAAAGCACCACCACAAGTGGGCGCTTCAACAAGAGATTGCTTCACCTTGCCTGTTGGGCCTTTAATTGAGCTGCCAAAACTAATGCTGCAATTGGCATCTTAGTCTCTGAAGGAGTTGGTGTAGCATTGGAAGCAGGATCCATTAATTCAGTCGGGCACCCTTCCGTGCGGCAGCTCCCTTAGAATTAGGAAAAAACCCCTCAACTTCAATCTGTAACTGCAATCAAGATACATTCCTTCATTTAACATCTGTTAAATGACTTCTATATGCCAGCTTCCTTTAAAAACCCAACTTCATTCCCCAATGGAATCCACTCACATTGTTCCCCCATGTTGTTCCCTATTCAGAATCCTAATAGAGTAAGTGTAAAAGCACCCATCGTTATAAGAGCTAGTTTCAGAGTTTGGAAAAAATCCCCCAAATCTCTAGGAAGAGCTTGTTGTCCTTCATGTTCAAAGGTGACACTATCAGACCATAGGTTTAGGGGTGGGGTCCACCCATCTTACCACCCGTGATATTTCTTTCTTTTCTTTTCTTTTTTTTTTTTAGTGAGGCAATTGGGGTTAAGTGACTTGCCCAGGGTCACACAGCTAGTAGTGTTAAGTCTGAGGCCGGATTTGAACTCAGGTCCTCCTGAATCCAGGGCCGGTGCTCTATCCACTGTGCCACCTAGCTGCCCCCCTTTTTTCCCCCCATGATATTTCTTATGGTTTTCTCTTTGGGGTATGTGCTGCTGTTCTGCTGGAGTGATATTGCATTGTATGCCTCCAGAAGGGAGCATGGGAGGGCATTGCTTGGAGTGATGCCTTTCAGATGGTGATCAGTGAGGCTATTTCTAATGCTTTGACCTTCTCTGTTAAGGTTGTCCAGGTTTTGCTGAAGTTCTGAAGACTTTCAGTACCTGCAAGGGAATGCTGGGGGAAATCCTGTCTGCCTATGAGTTCATGGATGACCAATGCATGCAGCTGGTAGAGAACCACCTGCGACTGTCCAATCCAGTCAGAGGTAGTGGCCCTATCTTCTTGTGCTAAGGAACCAAATCCCTGTTGATTTTAGAAAATGTGTTTTACCTGGTTGGGTGTAAAATGTGAGTTCTGCCCCATGGCATTTCAGCGTGGGGAAAAAGGTACGGGCTGAGTCAAGTTGTTTTCAGCAGCTGACTCGGAGAGACATCAGAAGTAGACAGAGAAATAGCTTGTGGAAAAGTCTGCACCAGAATGAATGACCTTTGGTGATACCACCTGCACTATCTCATTAAATTGAAAGCCACTCTCAGAAAGCCGGCAAGCCTTTGTAACTTTGGAGCCTGTCATGGCACTGCGCTCTGCCAGAGATGAAGACTTTAAGGCACCATGGAGGCCAACGCCCCCATTTTACAGATGGGGAAATAGGCTCAGAGAGAGAGATAAGTGGCTTGTCCTTGGATTTTCAGGCATTTCCATAGATCTGGGGCTGGAAGCCCAGCTCTCTGACTCCTAAGCCTGTTTTCTTTCCGTGTTATCACATTGCTTCTGGAAATAGCACTGAATTCGGGTCCTGCTTTGGGTTTGGATCTGTGGCTGGATACTCCATATAATTCAAATATATGTTGGGCCCCAGCTGTGTAGAAGATACTGGTAGGCACTAGGATTACCGAGATGGGATAGAATGTGACTCCTGTTAAAGAACATGGGCTCTAATAGCACATAAGTAAGACAGGAAAACATCACTTCAATCCAAGACTCCCTTAGGGAGGAAGGAAGTGATTGCTTAAAGCTGATAGGAGTTTGGGAAGACTAAGTCACACTGGACTAACTTCATTTCATTTGTCAATAGCGTTACTAGACTATGAGATCAGGGGCAGGCCTGGGACCTAGTGTATGTCAACTTCAGCAGGGCGGCTAGGTGGCAGGGTCTCTGGTTGTTCTCGTGGGTGGTATGGAGAGACACACTCTAGGTGACAGTCTAGTTAGGTTGATTGAGGACTACACCCAAACAATGGTGATGGCTGAGTCACAATCAGCTTGGAGCAGCATGATCCATTTCTCCTTTCTCTTCTCCACTTGGCTTTCCATGTGACTTCTAAAGACACCCCTTCCGGAGGAAGCAAATTCCAAGATGGAAGGTGAAAGAGCTATTAGTGACTTGCAAGGAGAGAAGTGGAAAAGTGATTTTGACCTAAGAGTTGCAAGATCAGAAGCAAAGGTGTCCATGGAGGGAGAAGCCAAAAGACAGGTCGAGAGGCAGTCAGAGAGAAGTGTGTAAAGGTTAAAGGGGAAGAGCATTTCAGAGCATATTTGTGAGAGCACAGAAGTTGACCCATGTACCTGGACCCAGTGAGGCAGATGAAGATGAATGGGCCCGAAGTGGAAGAGGAGGAAGAACATCCTGGATTGCTTTGGGGAACTTTCCCGGTTATTGTTATTGATCTCCAGTTGGTTCCCAGAGCTAAGCCCCACCCTCCTTAAGTCTTATTCCCTGACGCCAGCGACTGTCCCTTTGAGCCTTAGCAGATGGTTTCCTGAGTGGCTACTGCTAAACCAGTTATCATCTGAATGGCCAAGCTTTGGGTGCTGGGCCTCCTGGAACCTCACCAAAGAGCAGTGTCTTCAGAAAAAAGCCCACACCTGAAGCTGTCTCATCTCGGCAGCATGTGCCTGAGCTGGAGTCTGTTAGGCTGCCATAGTGAGCCACTGGTAGAGAGCACACCTAGTGGGCCATCTAGTCTGTCAGTATTTGAATGAGATTGAATGAAAGTTGAGCTTTTCTCTAGAGGAGCTATGGGAGGGATGGTGCAGAAAGCAGAAAAGCTGAGGGGTGCCAACTCATAGCTTTTCAGGACTCATTTGAAATTACTGGTTGGATTTATGCCTCCAACTGGCTCATTCACTTTGTGCTTTTCTTGTTTGTTCCAGAAAATCCCTTCTATGTTTTAATTGAAACTTCAGGTTCTGACACTGCGCATGATGAGGAAAAATTGAATAACTTTCTGGAGCAGGTCATGAGCTCTGGTTTGGTAACAGATGGCACTGTTGCCACAGATAACACGAAAATAAAGGTAATTCTGTCCCTCGCTATGTTTGGGAATTTTTCCTTCTTAGATTTCTGTGTTATGCCTTAGTGAATGACCCAGTGTTTAATGTTATTTAGGAACTTTTGAAGAAGATTAGCAAAGAAACTTCTGGGTATTTGTAAGCTAACAGATGCAGAATTTCTCTTTGAGTTTGGTGGTCTTCTTTGGGTACTGACCTGTTGGGATTTCACTGGTGTGGGGAACTTTGGGGATAGAGAGTCCCTCCACCAATGCAGACTAGCAACAGCTGTTCTAAATCTTAGTTGTTGTGAATTAACTGGGGGCACTAAGAAGTTGTGATGTGCCCAGGATCCTACAGCCAGGGGGTGTCAGAGATAGATCTTGAACCCAGAGCTTACATTTTTTTTTTTTAGCACTATGGCTAATTATCCATTGAGCTGCACGTCTTCTCTTGGTGCTTAATAGTGATATTTTCTTCTCTTAAGCACTGTGATAGAGGATAATAGGTTTTCATATCCTCTTTCATTAGTCTATAAATCAGCATTTTCTTGGTTTTGTACGTGAATTTTAATTTAATTTTTTTGTTAAGGATGAACTTTGCTTGATATAATTTGTCCTTTATTGTTGGGAATCAGAGAATTGAAAAACATTCCACCTGTGTTAATAAATCAACATTCACTTGCCAAAGTTCACTTTCCTTTTTCTCAAAGAGATCAGGGAATGACTTTTCATTCTAGGGTTTCTTTGCTTCAAAGAAGCATGTAAACCAGGGTACCTTTAAATAGTTAATTTTTGCAGCTTATTTAAAATGAGAATATGAGGGGGCAGCTAGGTGGCACAGTGGATAAAGCAACAGCCCTGGATTCAGGAGGACCTGAGTTCCAATCTGGCCTCAGATACTTGACACTTACTAGCTAGCTGTGTGACCCTGGGCAAGTCACTTAACCCTCATTGCCCCATTAAAAAAAAAAAAGAATACATATAAAAAATTTTGATTTACATAGAACTCTTTAGGAACATGGCTCCTGTGTCTCGTAACTGCTGGCACACCCCAGTCTTGTCTTCATAAAGTAAAAATTCCCAGTTAGGTATCTTCTGGGATTTACTATCATATGTTAATTTGAAAAACTAGCAACTTTACGCTCAATGCCCACATGACCCTGGGATAAGTCACTTAACCTGTCTCAACCTCAATTTCTTCATGCATAAAATGGGGACAATAATAGTCCCTCGGAGGACTAGTGTATAGCTCAAATAAGATACTGGGTGCCAGAAAGCGTTCCAGAAATGTTTGCTGTTGTTCTCTTTGGAGCGCCTCTGAATGACTGTTTTTATTTTCTTGCCTCTTAGATGCTGTGGTCCCTGAGGGAGAGGATCACAGAGGCCCTAAGCCGAGATGGCTATGTCTACAAATATGACATCTCGCTCCCTGTGGAGAAGCTCTATGACATTGTGCTTGATGTTCGGAGCCGCCTGGGCCAGAGCGCTAAGAGTGTGGTGGGTTACGGACACCTAGGTAAGCACATGTCTGGGAATGCCTGTTTTCCCTTAACTACAAGAGAGCAGCACATCCCAGCAGTTATCGTGTTGCCCTAAGGACTTAGGCTCTAACCCCTGCCTTTGTCACTTGTTCACTCTGTGCCCTTCTTTTGTCCTGACAGCTGCAATATGGGCTTAAGCAAGGCTGGCCAAGAGCCTGTCTTTTCAGATGAAGAGAATTTTCAAAATGCTTTATAGACTTTGTTTTACATTGTTTGGAACAATTGTCTTACAGTTATTATGTTTAAAAAGTGGTTTTGGGAGAGGAACCAGACCTAGGATGTCTTTAGTATAGGGTCCTTGGCCTGGGGAAACTCCCCTTGTCAAAGCCAGTTGGCCTTGCTCTACCACTTATAGTTAGTGGCAAAGGGAACTGAGAAATTACATGACTTGTCCAAGGTCACTCAGCCAGTCTCTAGAAGAGGCAGGGCTTGAGGCCAAGGTCCTCCTGACTCCACCGAGCCTGTTCCATTTCAGCCTCCTTCCCCATCCATGAGCCAGGGGAGAACATCATGGCAGCTGGACCTTGGGAGAAGGAGAATGCAGCAGACCAGGGAGAGAGGGGAGAAATAGAAGCCCTGTTGTGGTGCACGTATGTTACCGAGTACCTGGCCAGGCCAGAAGGAAGGAAAAGGGTGGAGGCCCAAGGCCATTGGCAAAGCTGTCAGGGAGGCACAATTGTGTAGCAATCAGGACTTCACCTATTTGGATATCTGGGGTGTTTTTCGTGTAAGTGAGAACAGCTGGTAAAACCTCGGATTGCCCTGATGATGTCCTTCTTCCAGAAGCAGAGAAATTGATGAGGGGAAGTGCCACTGAGGCCCTGGTTCTTACCAACAGGAAGAAGCAAGAACTAATGTGGAGATAATGGGCACTGCCATTTTAGCTTATGAGAAGGGGGCGGGGAGAGGGAACATCAGAAAGTTGAGAGCAAGGAGTAGGGGTGAGTAGCTCATGGCCTATAGTGATGCAAGGAAAGTCTGTTTCCAGAATGAGATGCTGATGCTGCAAATGGCAGTTATTCTAATGTGGAAGAAAGGAAGTAGATGTTAGAAAGCTAAATACTGAAGGTGGAGACAAAGTCTGGGAATGGAGGCTGGATGTCCTGAGTGGGGCTGGCCTGGAAAAACAATGTCAATGGCCTGAGAGCCCAGGAGAAGCTGGGGCTTACAGGAAGTGTAATTGATATAACAACTGGCTAATCAATCTCTTCTCTATGTTGAGAACAAGAGGAAGTTCCCCTAGAGCAAAGCTTCTTAAACTGTGGGTCTTGACCATAATTGAATGGGGAGGGGGGGGTCATGAAAAAATTGGCGACAATCAAAGGTTATGTATACTATTTTATATACCTATATACCTGGGGTCATGTAAACATTTCTTGGGTGAAAGTGGAAAAAGTTTAATAAGCTCTGTCCTGGAGCATATAGAGCAGAGAGTGATCAGGACCAAGGACAATGCTCTTCAGCTAAGAAGGGTAGAACAGGAATGGGCAATGGGGACAGTAAGAGCACACACCATGCCCCCAGTGCTGGAGCAGAGATGCTAGCGGAAGCCTAGGCCCATGCAGGATGTTAGTTGGGGTCCCAGGAGCAGAGGTCACCCCCTGCTCCAGTTTCGGTCTTCCTGGTCCTGGAAGATGCGAGCTCCTGCCGGACCTTGGATCCATGAGGAGCCAAGGGCAGAAGGATGCAGTTGGCTGACCTGATGATATTCAGAAGGACACACTGAGCCTGGGCTGCCAGGTGCCCAGTGTCATCCCGTTTCCCTCTCTGGATCAGACGGCACGGCCCCTGCGCCCAGGTTCATTTTGGGAACAGCACCGCCTGCAGTCCCCGTGAGTCATCTAGTGCTCACGGATCAGGGAAGGGCCTCCCTGTTCTGAACAGCGATGACATCCATGGGTTGCTCATCTTGCAGCTTCCGGCTCCTCTTAACAAGTTGCACCAGGGTCCGGCAGGAGAGGCGGCTGGCTCAGGTAAACGTGGACAGAACCACGGTGTGGGAGAGATGGTAGCTAGGTTGCCTCCATTGGGCCGAAGGCATCCCTGCGCTCTGGGGGCCAAGAGGAGAGCTCCAGGTGGAGTCTGGGTGGGACTGGAGCTGGGTGCAGCACTTACCCATTAGCACACAGGACCTTCCTGAACCCCAGGCAAGGTCTCCGTCTTGCAGAGCTGGCCAACAGACCCTTGTGTGGCTGGAAAGAGAGGCCGACAGATGGGTCCAGGGTGAGGAATTTGTAGAGCCCCCTGAACCCTTCCCTGCAGTCGGCTTGTCCTATGGCTCCTGCCGGGAGGTTTGTGCCAGTCATTCCCATTGCCACTGGGCATGTGGGACTGCAGGCTCTCTGGCTCCTTCTGAATGACAAGCAAATGTTCAGCATTTTCAAAGCTCTGAGGCTTTGCCAAGCCTGAGACCTGAAACATCTGGTGACTAGGAAGGCCAGACTCACATGTGCTCAGTGACTTAGAGCAGAAGCACCCCTAGTCTGATTGGCCTCTTTTTACAGGCCTCAGGATGGGGAGGGGTGGGCTCACGGTCACACAAGTGCAGAGCTGGGAGTCAGATCTTGCTTGCTTGACTCAGGTGCAGCTCTCTCTCTCTCTCTCTCTCTCTTTTTTTTTGAGTGAGGCAATTGGGGTTAAGTGACTTGCCCAGAGTCACACAGCTAGTAAGTGTCAAGTGTCTGAGGCCAGATTTGAACTCAGGTCCTCCTGACTCTGGGGCTGGGGCTCTATCCACTGTGCCATCTAGCTGCCCCGAGTTGCATCTCTTTTACTGCTGTACCATAGTAATGAAAACGGCTGTTGTGTGTGTGTGTGTGTGTCTGTGTGCGCACACGTGCATGTATGTGTGTGTGCATGTATGTGTATATGTGTGAGTGAGTACCTCTGTGTATGTACATATGAGCGCATGCATACACATGGGAGGTGTGGGGGTGATATGTTGAAGTTGGGAGGAAAGGGGTGCTGCTGAGGCCCCATTTCTCCCTTCCCAAATGGGCTTTTCATCTTGGAGATGAGTTACAGCCAGGCGACTGGTTTGCTGCCTAGTCCCAGACTCAGCCCCTGGGTTATCTTTTGGGCCTGGGGTGGGTGGGTGCAGGCTGGACCCCACCGTGTCCCCAGCACTGTTTGTATGTAAATGCTGGAGTCCTGTTATTCTCCGAGCCGCTCACCAGTAGGGCAGCATGTGGGAGGGGGGCGACCAGAGGCATATTTCTCTATGGGCATGTTGCTGAAGGAGATTGACAGGCCTGTGGCTTCCTCCACGTAGGCTCAAGGAGGCTCAGACCAGCTAATTTGATGAGGCTGGTTTTTCCCAGATTGGTGCCGACCTAGGCTCAGGCAGGAGCTGGTGAAGACTGTGTGTCATGGCAGTACTGGCTGAATGAGCTTAAGAGAAAAAAAGATTGAAGGCCCATTGTGTGCCGTCCCCTAGATCCGAACGATCATATTAGATTCTTAAATTATCCAGTCAAATAGATGTGTCAGTTACCCTGATTCTGTAGAAGAAAAAGCAGAGTCAAGGCCCAAAGGCCTCCGTGACTTGGCAGCGTCCCACAGCCCCCCGGGGTTAGAATTTGTGCTTCGCTCTTGGCTGTGTCCTTTGCCCAGACTAAATCTGGTGTCAATCCCATGGAAGCATCAGGATTTAAATGAGTGCAAAGTGACCCCTGCTCTTGTGTCGAGGCTTTTTGTCCAGAGCCGAGGATGTGGTTTTGGGGCTCTCGTGTTCGAGAGTTGTTCTTGCCTCAGATGATCAGTCCGAGGCCCTGCCCGTGGGCTCCCCGTGAAGTCTTGGTCATTGTGAGCTTTTGGGGGCAGCCTCTGCCTCCGCTGAGCTTTGTCAGCAGGGCGGCTGACCTGCCCCTGAGCAGCACTTGGCTGTGGGCAGGTCTGCTGCTCCCAGCCCCCTCTGTTTTCCCGCTGCTGCGTGTTTCTGGCCTTCCCTTAGCAGCATTCGTGCACAGTCTCTGATCTGGCTTCTCTCTGTCTCTACAGGAGATGGCAATCTGCATTTAAATGTGACGGCCGAGTCATACAGCTCTTCTCTCCTGAAGGCCATTGAGCCGTACGTGTATGAGTGGACCGCCCGGCACCATGGGAGCGTAAGTGCCGAACACGGGCTGGGGTTCAAGAAGAAGGATTTCATTGGCTACAGTAAGCCCCCAGAAGCCATCCTGCTCATGCAGCAGATCAAAGGCATGCTGGATCCCAAGGGAATCCTGAACCCGTACAAAACCCTGCCGTCCACTTCCTCTTGATGCCGCTGCCCGCCCGGCCGATTGCTGCTATTTAGACTCACACAGACTCCCCCCAGCCAGGATTCCTCCTATATTTCAATCAAGGATAGCAATTTAGAGCCAAGAATACCTCCAGACACAGCCTCATCGTACTGATTGTGGTGACTGTCGGACAGAGGCTGGCCAACCTTTGTACTGGCCACCACTGCTCGGGCAGAGCTTCCTTTTTGGACCCTGGTGTGGTAAAGCAGAAAGAAGCCTGGATTTGGAGTTCAAGGACCCAGGTTCGAATCCAGGCTCTGCTACTTACCACCTGTGTTATCTTTGAAATTCCCTTTAGCCTCTATGGGCCTCAGCTTTCTTACCCATTACGATGAAAGGGGGTTGGACCAGACCCCCTCCAGGCCCCTTCTGGCTCTAATCCCATGTCAAGCACATTCAGATGAGCCAAAGCGTAGGCACAAGGGCATGGGTGGAGCCCTACCAGCATTTGCTATGAGATTCAGGCTTGTTGTCCTAACAGACAATGGGAATTCTTTTCTATTTTTCCCATTCCTTCATTAGAGGCAGGAATAGTTGGGGGTGGTCACTGTGCTGATCACCCCTGATCCAAACAGTAGAAGCCTGTGTCGGCTTTCCCCAGGGTTCTCTTCTAGGTCCAAAGGTCAGTCCCTTGATTCTGGAAGAGATGTTTCGGGTCAGCCTTCCATAGAGTTATAAAAAGCGTACCTGCCCTGGGTAACAAAATCAGTAGACAAGCATCCTTTCCGATCTCCTCACACCAGTTGTTTGTTTGGGATGAGGATGCTAAGAGCTGGGTATTTATTGCCCTGAGCCCATTCAGCTGATAGAGATGTAGTCCCTGCCTCTGGGGGATGCTTTCCTGTCTTTTTTTTTTTGGTGGGGCAGTGAGGGTTACGTGACTTGCCCAGGGTCACACAGCTAGTTAAGTGTCAAGTGTCTGAGGCCAGATTTGAACTCAGGTCCTCCTGAATCCAGGGCCAGTGCTTTATCCACTCTGCCACCTAGCTGCCCATGTGTTTTTTTTTTAAATTTAATTTAATTTAATTTTTGCTTTCCTGTCTTAGGGAAGATTTTGTGGAGGCTGGAAGAGGCCAGGATGGGGTGATGAGGACATGGAGGGTGATGATCAAAGCTGGGTATTGGATTTCATTGGATTTCTCTCGTGCTTTAAGAGTTCCAATGGGCTTGGCCTGTTATTTCATTTGATCCTCACAAGAACCCTGTGAGGTACAGATGAAAAAAAGAGACCGACAGAGGTGAGGTGACTTGCCCAGGGTCAAACAGCTAGTTAAATATCTGGTAGGGTTTGAACACAGAACTTCCTTCTTGACTCCAGTTCCAGCATTCTTTCCACTACATCATCTGAGACGCCCAGAGCAACAACCCTAGCTCTTGGCATATGGTTATATTTGCACCAGAGTAATAGGCTGCCTACGGAAGACTGGGCAAGATTATGTCGAGGTGGGTTTTTCCATTTGGAAGGCAGAATCGAGGAGAGAGCTAATCCTCTTGTTGGAGTACTTCTCACTCCTGTGTTTGGTTTTGACTTGTTGATTGTAAACATGGGCTGTTGTTTTACCTGCTTGGAGACGTGTAAAGCATGGCGTGGGGACATGCTCTTGAGCCTCTTATTCCAGCATTTCACAGTTACATGATCTCAGAGTTGGAGAGGAATCCAGTCCAACGAGTGCATCCTTGAGCAGGCGAATTCCCTCTGGCGATGCAATTTTCTGTCTCAGTTACTGTTAGATGTGTGATCACCAGTGGTCTGGCGGGATGTGTATCTTGTCTAATGCATTCAGAGTTGACACGTCCTTCCCAATATAGCCCATGTCTTTCTATAACAGCATTTACTCGAGATGAAGACAAATATTAAGTAGATTTTTCATGGTCTCTTTTCCTCCATATGACAATTTCTGTATGTAACAAAGATTTTCCCAATGCTGGGCAGCAGAGACACTGGGGCAAAGTAGATGAACCTGCTGGAGTGGGGAATGAGATGACCCAGAATTGTGTTTCCTGGCACTGAAGGTTTCCTGTGTGACCCCCATCTAGTCTTTTCACCCTCTCTGTGCCTGACTGTCCTTAGTTGTATAATTGGAAAATAGTGGTACAGTAAAGCCCTCTTAGGTGCAGCTAGGGGGCTCAGTGGATAGAGCACCAGCCCTAGAGTCAGGAAGACCTAAGTTCAAACATGGCCT